>NC_088882.1:28752600-28839179 GCF_032884065.1 Artemia franciscana | reverse complement strand
TAAGCATATTAGATGAAAGTGTGAGCAAAATGAATGAATTTTTAGAGGTTTTACGAGTTCAGGGTGCTAAAATAGGCTTGAAAATTAATGTTAAGAAGACTAAGTCACTAAGGTTAGGAATAAGTGAAGATGAACAGGTGACCTTAGGTAACGAAAAGATTGATCAGGTTGGGAGCTTCAGTTACCTTGGTAGTATTATTAGTAAAGATGGTGGGAGCACTGAAGATGTTAAAAGTAGAATAGCTAAAGCTCAGGGTGTTTTTTCACAGTTAAAAAAAGTTTGGAAGAATAGAAAGATGAGCCTACAAACCAAGATTAGAATATTGGAAGCTACAGTGATGACAGTGGTCAAATATGGCTCTGAAGCATGGACACTCCGAAAAACAGATGAAAATTTACTAGATGTTTTCCAGAGAAATTGCCTACGGATTGTTCTGGGTACCCGGCTGACTGACCGTATTTCAAACAGTAGGTTGTACGAAAAGTGTGGTTCAATCCCGCTTTCTGGGGCTATAATGAAAGAAAGGTTGAGATGGCTAGGCCACGTTCTACGGATGAAGGATGACAGATTACCGAAGATTGTCCTTTTTGGCCAACCGTCTGGGGCTACACGGAAAGCAGGTCGTCCTTGTCTGGGTTGGGAGGATGTCATAAATAAGGATTTAAAGGAAATGGGAACTTCCTGGGAGGGTGTAAAGAGGGAGGCTTTAAATAGATTAGGTTGGAGGAGGAGCGTGCGTAGCTGTGTTGGCCTCAGGCGGCTTGGTGCTGCAGTGAGTTATTAGTAGTAGTAGTAGTATATATATATATATATATATATATATATATATATATATATATATATACATATATGTATATCATTTACTTTTTTATAGTGGCATAAATAAAGGTATTTTATAGTACTATAAAGGTAAAAATGTACTTAAAAAAAAAAAAAAATTGTAGATGCTTGAATTTTTAGGTTGACGTTAGTTTTGACAAGATTTTGGAAGAAACTATATTTCAAGGGGACGGGGGCAAAATGAGGCTTGGGGGAGGGGAAAACCAAGGTGTGGAAGGGGCAGTTGCCAACCTCCTGCCCAATAGTAAATTACCCCCCTACTTTTTATGGTTCGAACCTTACAGTTGTTTAATAAGCTTAGACTCAAATTCTACGATAAAACTGGAATTATGCTTGAAGGCCATCTATTCTTCAAGACAGTCTTCTGGCTACATTGTTAGTAGTAAGATGGAATTATAGAATTAATCAAGTAAATGACAAATGAAAAGGATAAATAGTTTTAAAATAAAGTAAGCAATCATTTATCTGATAAAGCCCAGGGATGGATTTATCTCCCCCGGGCTGTGTCTGGAAAATCATTTTGGAGGGAGTGATTGAAAAATAAAAAATAAAAACCCATCGGAAACTTGTTTAAATTCATTGCGTTACGTTTTAAAGAGTCGGACAAAATAGGTTATTAGCCTGCTGGATTCAGCATTGTCCTCCAGTTTCCATGAATTGACGCTTTCGATCAATACCAGTGATTTCAACTGGTGGATTGACAATTTTTATTGCAAATAAAGCTATGTTGTTGTGGTATTTTTGTAAATGCATGTGAAAAAACAAGAGAATTGTTCTCTCTGGATTTTGAAAAAAAAATAAAAAATACTTGTATCTGTCCTCCGTCCCCTTAATTACCGCGAATTAACGTCATTCCCTGGTTCTGATCATTGTCAGCTAAAGGGCCACGACAATATATCTCTGATTTAAGGCTCATCTTTTCTGATTTTCGCTTTTTGAATGACAATTTTGTCCAAGTCTCGATTGGAAAGTTTATCGTTTACCATTAAAATTTTGAGATAAACTTTGATATTATGGAAAATGTTTCATACTGTTTATAAAAATCTAAAGATAAAGTAATAAATTAATTGAATATTATTTGAGCATTGCAACCGAAACTGATTTTTTGACAAACTTTTTTATTCGTATTCTTATAAAGTCTTTGACAATCTTGGTCGAATTATCGCTTCTCGGCCTTTTGGCTAAGATCAAAGTGTAGTATCTGTTCTTATCAGCTTAATATCTGATACGGCCCCTACATGGGGCCCAGAATATTAAACTGATTTTTTGAAACCGGAGGGATGTCGGGGCTTGCTTCGCTCCCTTCACGCGTTGGCCCGGTATTGCAGTACCTCCGGGATCGGCGCACCCTTTTCGAGGGGAAACCAAAGTCCATGAACCCTAACCAATGGTGGGTACAATACGTTATTCAATGTGAAGAGGGGCCTTGCCGTTAGTTACTTAGTCCTTGATTACATTGAAAATCATTTTTTTTAACAATTAATGGTGAAAAAGCCAATGGGCGGACGCCATAATTAATTTAAAGTGCCCAAGCTGGATCCAAGTCCCCATGCATCTTTATCGAAAATAGTTCATAATTATAAACTGCTGAAATTTAAATTGAGCCAATATTCGATAAAATGGCTGAAGCGATTGTTTTTGGCCTCAGGCGGCTTGGTTCTACGGTGAGTTGTTGATAGTAGTAATGACTAAAGCCCCTCCCCCCCCCCTGTATGATTGTTAGAGAGAAAATAATTGGCAAAGTCAGTAGAACGGTCACTGGGTTCTCAGAAATTAGAGTTTCAACTTTTCAGTCAAATTGATAAGAGAGTGAGAAACCCCTAATTTTCTTTTCTCAAAAAGGTAAACTTGCATTTAAACAATCTAGAGGCCTGCATATGAAAATGAAATGGGGCATTCCTATTTTCAAAAACAATTCAGAGACTTGATTCACTGCTGAGAAAGAAGTTTTGTAAAGCTGCATCTGTTTAATAAATTAGAGTTTCGGAGTGGCATTCAAAGCAACCGGATTTATGTCGAAAGACATAAGTAAAATGTTAGTTTTGAACAATCCATATTTACCTGGCTAGGAAGCTGCCCTGATCATGAAGGAGGCGCTTCCAGGGTGAGGCCTTTCCATTGCACTTCGGATTGGCTGACCCCTGTGATTACCCCAAATAGGGGTAACCTAACAGCGTAATTTTTGGTAGTTGGGGACTGCGTTCGCGCGGACCCCTGTTCACACATTGAATATCTTCCTTTGAGCCCGTACTATGTTGTAATTTTGTGAACTGAAAGGAAAAGTAATCAAATTGATAATGTTTAAACCAAGTAATTTAGAACATCTCTTAAATAAACACATTTTGTTATTCTTAGTCTTGTATTAAAGCAAATGATGGGGTATCATTGACCAGTCGCCCTCCTCCAGAACCGTCCTAAATTTTACACAAGTCTATTTTGCCTCCAGAGGGAGAAGACTTTGTGATGGGCCTGTACGAAATTGGAAGGGAAATGATTCTTGTATTTATTTGTTAAGCCCTTAGATGGCGTAAAAGCGATTCAAGTCCCAGCTACATTTAGTCCTCTTTTGTTTCGTTTTAAAAAGTAACTATTTCCTGGATTTATTATCCTTAGAGCATAGCCACGTAATTTATTTAGGCTAAAAAGTAAAAGGCAAATCATTGCTCAGGAAATGTGAACAAAATTAACTCTTTCTACTAAGTCCTTCTAGCTCGACTTCATCTTATAGGACTTTTTTTTTCATTTCTTTTGCTTTTCTAAAGTGGCGTAATTTCGTCAAAATCCAAACTTGAAGGGGATGGAGGAGCAAAGATGGAACCCTTTGTCCAAAATAAAGTGAAAATAGCAGTATAAACTAAAAAGAAGCCATTTGGTACCACAGAGGCACTATTTAGTACTCTAAAAAAGCTTTAAATTTACTTTAAAAAAAAAGAAAAAAAAAGAGATGTGTTTCTGTAGATCCTTAAATTTATAGGTTTATATTAGTTTAGACTCAATTTTGGAAGAAACTAAATTTCAGAAGGGGGTAGGGGAATGAGGTTTGGGGGAGGGGAAAAACAAGGTTTGGGAGGGGCAGTTGCACCTTACAGCTCCATAACAAATTACGACCCTACTTTTCTATGGTTTCAAACCTTAGAGTTGTTTAATAAGCTTTGATCAAATTCTCCTATAAAACTGGAGCTCTACTTGAAGGCTATCTATTCTTCAAGACAGTCTTCTGGGCTTCATGGTTAGTAAGAAGATGGAATTATAGAATTACTCAAGTAAATGATAAATGAAAAGGACAAATACTTATACAATAAAGTAAGCAATCATTTATTTGATAAAGTCTCACTGTTTCGTGTCTGTGTATCTTTCTTAGGTGATTGAAAATTCAGCTTTTGTTTCCATATTTGAAGCAAATTTAATAATCTCTTAATAAAACTTGCATTGTTACCATGTAGTATATATGGAAAACCAGTTGTTTTAATTCAGGGAAGGAAATTTTCTCTACAAGATGTTTTTCCTGCATTCCTCCTCTTAGACTCAAAAAAATCTCTTCGTGGTATTATCATTGAAAAGGGGCTTGTTTTTTTTCTTTGTATTTATGTTAAAGAAATTGAAAAAACAACGAGATTCCCCTGCCTGGAATCTGGAGAATACTGGATTTCACCCCCTCTCCCCTTCCCCTTGGGCTGTGTGTTTACAAATCTATTTTGAGCAAGGAATAAAAAAAAAAAAAAAAAAAAAAAAAAAAAACCATCGGAAACTTGTTTAAATGCATTGCGCTACGTTTTAATGAGTCGGACAAAAATATCGGGGATTAGCTCATTGGGTCCAGCCTTGTCCCCTAGTTTCCATGAATTGGCGCTTTTGATCAATACCAGTGGTGTCGACTGGTGGATTGACAATTTTTATTGCAAATCAGGGTGTTTTTTGGGGTATTTTTGCAAAAGAAAGTAAAAAAAAAATAAAACAAGAGAATTGTTCTCTCTGGATTTCGAAAAAAACTCTTCTCTGTCCCCCACCCCTTTAATTGCCGTGAATTAACGTTATTCATCAATGCTGGTTCCGATCATTGTCAGCTAAAGGGCCAAGAGAATATTATCTCTGATTTAAGATGTTATCTTTTCTGATTTTGGCTTTTTGAGTGACAATTTTATCCAAGTCTTGATTGAAAAATTTACCGTTTACCATTAAAATTTAAAGATAAACTTTGATATTATGGGAAATGTTTCGTACTGTTTACAAAAATCAATATTAAAAATCATATTAAAATGAGAATTGGAACCGAAATAAATTTTGTGACAAACTTTGTTACTCGTATTCTTATAAATGTTTTGACAATCCTTGTTGAAATATCGCTTCTCGGCCATTTGGCTAAGATCAAAATGTAGTATCTGTTCTTATCAGCTTAATATCTGATACGGCCCCTACATGGGGCCCAGAATATTAAACTGATTTTTGGAAACCGGAGGGTTGTCGGGGCTTGCTCCGCTCCCTTCACGCGTTGGCCTGGTATTATAGTACCTCCGGGATTGGCGCACCTCTTTCGAGGGGAAACCAAAGTCCATGAACCCTAACCAATGTTGGGTACAATACGTTATTAAATTTGAAGAGGAACCCTGCCGTTAATTATTTAGTCCTTAAATACATTGAAAATCATTTTTTTTTCATTTGAAAAAAAGAAGAAACACTGTATAAAATTTACAGGGGCAAATCCTTTCATTTGGGGACTCCATTGGTTTCTAGACACAATACTCAGTCTGGCGGGAGAACACGATCCAAGAGACAATTCTCTGTGTGAAGGGAAAAGAGAATCAACAGGCAATTCTCCATGTGAAGGGAGACCAAGAAAAGGGTCTGTGAGGAAGGAGAAGCCTGGAGTCTAAATGCAAATATAACACAAAATACCTGTGATTTACCACCTCAAAGTTACCAGCCCAATTATTTGGGCTCTCTTGAGCCCAAATAATTGCAACTCTGGGTTTTATTAATTATAAATCACGTATCAATCTGAAGTTTTATTAAATATAATTTTTGAGCAATTCGCCTTTTCAATTACTTTCACGATTCAGCTTTGAATCAACTAACATTTACCATAAGAGCACAATGTAATTAGTTTCAGGACATAAGTTCAAATTACAAGGAGTCTTTCGGGTTGGTCAAAAGTATCATTTCTTCATAACTCAACAATTGAATCAACCCTTCAAAAATTATAAGTACAAATAATTAAAAACATTCTTCAGACATACGTGGAACCACGGTTAGTATATATAAATTTTAATTAACTGAGTAGAGTGTTTTTTATTCTTTTGTTTTAAAGCATAAAAATTTTTAAATATTCATAAATCAAAGTCTAATTTATTGTCTATTGATTGCAAATTTTTTATAATAAAAATATTTTAGTAAAATATAAAATGTAAAGTAAGTAGAGGACTTGTAAGACAAGAATCAATAAAGTAATAAAGAAATCGAGGGGATGCGAGCTGAACTCGTATCCCAGCCAGGTCCCAGTGCTAGTGTCTTTAATTAGAGCGTTTTTAATTGTCCTGAATCAAACTGAAACCATTACCTTTTTTGTGATATATTTGATTAATAAAAACGAAATATAAACATGATATTTACTTTGACTGCGATGTGTAAGAGCATGCACATTTGAAGGTCATGTTCGATAGTTTGTCTATTTTCATCCTGTGCTTTCACCTTTCGGGCGAATGTGGCAAAAATGTTTGTATTGTTGGTTTACTCAAAATTTTAAGATAGCCATTTTGTTCAGCATGGTCTAAAGATCTAATAATTATAGTTTTGAGGATGACTGACCCCTCACAGCTTCTGGGAGAGAGGTTGCAAGTATTTCAGGTGTTTTAATTATTTTTAAAATTTACCCCCCTAACAGGTATAGGTTCTTAATGAACATCACACCGTCAGATTCAGCGTATCAGAGAATCATGCTATAGGGTTTAAAGCTCTTATCTGCACAAATGTGGAATTTGTGTTTTTTGTGAGAAAAAAGATCACTGATGCGTGTTTACTTGTTTTTTTTTCCAGGGGTAATTATGTAGACTCAATGGTCCTAGAATTTCGCGAGAGGGATCATTCGAATGGAAATTAAAAGTTCTAGTGCCCTTTTTAAGTGACTAAAGAATTGAAGCTAAACCCCCTGGCACCCTCATTTTCCCCCAAAGTCAGCAAATCAAATTTTGTGATAGCCACGTCTCTTCAGCATAGTCAAATTATCTAATGATAGTTGAAATATCTATGTCTTTGAGGAAGACTTAATTCCCCACTGTCCCAAGGGGAATGGCTGTAAGTTATGAACTTTACCCATTGTTTACACATACTATTAGTTATTGGTAAGCATACAGACATTTTTTGGGGGATGGGGGTGAGGAGGATTGGGTCCCGTAGGAAGATTTTCCAAGGGAAGAGTTTCTTATGGGGAAAGAAAATTTCTATGAAGGGGGCACTGGATATTCTAGCGCAATTAAAAAAAAACATCAGAAATTAAATGTAAAAAAATAACCTTTTTAGACTGCAAGTAAAAAGTAACATTAAAGCTTAAGACGAAGAGAAGCTATTACATATATGACGAGGTTCGTCCCCTCATCAATACCTCTCTGTTTACACTAAAGTAGTTTTGGTAATTTTAAAAGAGTTATTTGTTCTAATTAAACGGCTTTTTTGATTCATGGGTCATTCTTAAAGAAATGGAACAATATTCGAACTTTAGCGTAAAGAGCGAGGTATTGACGAGGAGGCTAACCCACTCATATTAAGTACATGAGGATGTTCCCCCTCCCCTTTCAATACCTCGTTCTTTACGCTAGAGTTCGAATTTTGTTAAATAACGGCCGATATAAGCAATAATTTGTTGGTGTTGTTTTCCGTTCAAACTTAGCATTTAGTTTTACTGTAAGCAGCTTTATAACTATGATTTTTATGTGATACTGAACCAAAGATATTGTATGTCTTCGGCTTGTGGTTTTTATTAAATTACAAAAAAACAAGTTTTTTCCAACTAAAAGTAAGGAATAACATTGAAACTATTAATGTTTTAATAAATTATACATATATCTAGTAAATACGTATATATTATTAAGTATTATATCATAATAAATTATTACCTATATTTTAAAGATATTTTTTTCATGCATTTCAGTCATTTAAGAATTGCTCAACTTGTGAATCATTTTTATAAAAATAGTTTCGTGCTCTTTGGTCGTTTTGTTACTATGCCTTACAAAATTAGTTTCACAAATATCGCTAATTTAAGTTACGTGGGAAAATCTTTCCATGGAGAAATTTTCTCGTGGGGGAAGGGAATTTTCCTCGGAGGGGAACTGGATTTCTCGACATTATTAAAGAAACTTTCAGCAATTAAATAAAAACAAGTTTTTTCAACTGAAAGTAAGAAGTAACATTAAAACTGAAAACTAACAGAAAATATTACTTATATTACATGGTTTGCCTCTCCCCTGTAGCTTGCTCTTGCGCTGAAGTTTCTTTTTTAGCTTTGAAAAGAGGCTACTATTGGTATATGAAAAGGGCTGTCCCCTCCTCAACACTTCACTCTTTACACCAACGTTTTGTATTGTTTTATAAAGTAGAGTTATGAGTAAGAGTCAAACTTTAGCGTGAAGAGTGGGTGTTGAGGAAGGGACAGTCCCTTTCATAAGTGGACTAGTTTCCACTCATTTTAAGTTTTAATTTCGCTCCCTACTTTCAGTTAAAAAAAACTTGTTTTTTTTATTCAATTAAGTTTAAGAACAGGGACGTTTAAAGTATTTATTTGAAACAATTTTCTATTTCCCAAGAACACACGAGGAGTATGTCTCAGGATGGGACAGTGGGGTCAATTCAATAAAATGTAGTGGGGAGGGTGAGATTCATTTTTCAAACCAAGAAGGGTCAATTTTGATTTTTTTTTTTTCAATGAAAACAGAAACAGGTAGTCCATTTGTAAATGACCATTCTAAAAAATATACTTCTCAAAATATAGAAGGAGGGGGAAATGAATTTACAATTGATCCCCATCCTCTGCTAATCGATACGCAAGGGAGGGGTAAATTTGTCAGTATAGCAAAAGATGCGAGTTTCCTTATAAATCAACGACGAACGAAATTAATGGGACCCATAGCTACTCCCCCTTTTTGAAAGCCCTCCCCCCTCTTCTTGGATTGTTTGCTGCTTAAAATTGATTGAAATACGTTGGAAAGATAACCACACATAAATTTTATTGTGAGGGGGGCATTGAGAGGTCACAAATTACATTTGGCGTGTATCTCAGATTACCACTTCTTCCCTCACACATAGCGCATTTCTGCCACGCCAAACCTCTTTGAACCATGCGCAATACACTTCGCACCACGCGTTGCAAGTGTTACCTGGTGTGAACAATTTCTGAAACTGGGCAACACACAGATGGCTGACATTCCTAAAGTGATATAGCTTCAAAAACTGGTGAGTTTAACAGAAACTACAATAAATCAGTGCTGTCACTTACTTGAAGTACTTTTACTTGAAGTACTACTTAAGTAAAATTTTCCATTACTTGTACTTGTACTTAAGTAAAAACTTCAGGGTGTACTTATTACTTGATACTTAAGTAAGATTATGAAATACTTATTACTTAAGATACTGATTATGTACTTGTTTTTCAAATACTTTACCTTTGAAACACAAATTTTTTGTGCGTGTGCTTTGACAATGTACAAGAAAACATCGGCTTTGGATTTAGAGTAAACTCAGATGTTGCTCCATGTCCTATTTTTGGATATGAAATAAGGTATTGGTTTATGATGAAAATAATTATAGTATGATTATCACTTGGTTTAATTTTGTGTAAAATTTATATAAAAATTTCTTTTTAATTATTTCACAGTTCACTGGTCGACAGTGAGCTAACATCCTTTTTTTTGTGCTAAATGTTGCATACACTAGTCCTTTTGGGCTTATGTTTCTTACATTAGTGTTTAGGTTTTGTCATCTTGTCAACTTATCCAGATTTCTATCATTTCATCATCTTCAGGACCATATTATTGGTATGACTACTGAAGCTATGAATCTTTACCCATCTAAATGTTGTCTGCAATAAACAAGTCCGTGGAATTCTACCTGGATCCAACGCAGGGGTATTTTGTCAAATGCCTTCCAGCAAATTCAGGTATTCAGACAAATCTGACTTCAGATTTGTCACTATATTCATAAGTTATAGGCCCTATTAAATTAAAGGAAAAATCAAATTGGTTAAAACTTCCCTCCCCCTCGCCCTATTTGAGATAGGGTTTGTGATACCAGAACTTGATATGAGTCCTGATCATAGGCATCTTTGGTCTAGCTTTCATTCGGATCTGTTGCTCCATTTGCAAGTTATACTGAATCCAACAAAAAGCTCGGCTTTTTTCAGCACTTAAAACCCACTGCCACGGTAACTTGCAAGTCACTCCACTCGCAAGTTACACTGAATTAAATGAAAAACTCAACTTTTTCTTAGCACTTAAAGCCCTTTCCCCTCACCCCAATTAAGCTAGGGTCTTAATCTCCAAACTTCATGTGTCTTGTGTGTGTGTGTGTGTGTGTGTGTGTGTGTGTGTGTGTGTGTGTGTGTGTGTGTGTGTGTGTGTGTGTGTGTGTGTGTGTGTGTGTGTGTGTGTGTGTGTGTGTGTGTGTGTGTGTGTGTGTGTGTGTGTGTGTGTGTGTGTGTGTGTGTGTGTGTGTGTGTGTGTGTGTGTGTGTGTGTGTGTGTGTGTGTGTGTGTGTGTGTGTGTGTGTGTGTGTGTGTGTGTGTGTGTGTGTGTGTGTGTGTGTGTGTGTGTGTGTGTGTGTGTGTGTGTGTGTGTGTGTGTGTGTGTGTGTGTGTGTGTGTGTGTGTGTGTGTGTGTGTGTGTGTGTGTGTGTGTGTGTGTGTGTGTGTGTGTGTGTGTGTGTGTGTGTGTGTGTGTGTGTGTGTGTGTGTGTGTGTGTGTGTGTGTGTGTGTGTGTGTGTGTGTGTGTGTGTGTGTGTGTGTGTGTGTGTGTGTGTGTGTGTGTGTGTGTGTGTGTGTGTGTGTGTGTGTGTGTGTGTGTGTGTGTGTGTGTGTGTGTGTGTGTGTGTGTGTGTGTGTGTGTGTGTGTGTGTGTGTGTGTGTGTGTGTGTGTGTGTGTGTGTGTGTGTTTGTGTGTTTGTGTGTGTGTGTGTTTGTGTGTGTGTGTGTTTGTGTGTTTGTGTGTGTGTGTGTTTGTGTGTGTGTGTGTGTGTGTGTGTGTGTGTGTGTGTGTGTGTGTGTGTGTGTGTGTGTGTGTGTGTGTGTGTGTGTGTGTGTGTGTGTGTGTGTGTGTGTGTGTGTGTGTGTGTGTGTGTGTGTGTGTGTGTGTGTGTGTGTGTGTGTGTGTGTGTGTGTGTGTGTGTGTGTATGTGTGTGTGTGTGTGTGTCTGTCTGTCTGTGTGTGTCTGTCTGTGTGTGTGTGTCTGTGTGTGTGTGTCTGTGTGTGTGTGTCTGTGTGTGTGTGTCTGTGTGTGTGTGTCTGTGTGTGTGTGTCTGTGTGTGTGTGTCTGTGTGTGTGTGTCTGTGTGTGTGTGTGTGTGTGTGTGTGTGTGTGTGTGTGTGTGTGTGTGTGTGTGTGTGTGTGTGTGTGTGTGTGTGTGTGTGTGTGTGTGTGTGTGTGTGTGTGTGTGTGTGTGTGTGTGTGTGTGTGTGTGTGTGTGTGTGTGTGTGTGTGTGTTTTGTGTGTGTTTGTGTGTGTTGTGTGTGTGTGTGTGTGTGTGTGTGTGTGTGTGTGTGTGTGTGTGTGTGTGTGTGTGTGTGTGTGTGTGTGTGTGTGTGTGTGTGTGTGTGTGTGTGTGTGGTATCTTACTTAAGTATCAAGTATTAAGTACACCCTGAAGTTTTTACTTAAGTACAAGTACAAGTAATGGAAAATTTTACTTAAGTAGTTCTTCAAGTAAAAGTACTTCAAGTAAGTGACAGCACTGATTTATTGTTGTTTCTGTTAAACTCACCAGTTTTTGAAGCTATATCACTTTAGGAATGTCAGCCATCTGTGTGTTGCCCAGTTTCAGAAATTGTTCACACCAGGTAACACTTGCAACAATCCAAGAAGAGGGGGGAGGGCTTTCAAAAAGGGGGAGTAGCTATGGGTCCCATTAATTTCGTTCGTCGTTGATTTATAAGGAAACTCGCATCTTTTGCTATACTGACAAATTTACCCCTCCCTTGCGTATCGATTAGCAGAGGATGGGGATCAATTGTAAATTCATTTCCCCCTCCTTCTATATTTTGAGAAGTATATTTTTTAGAATGGTCATTTACAAATGGGCTACCTGTTTCTGTTTTCATTGAAAAAAAAAAAATCAAAATTGACCCTTCGTGGTTTGAAAAATGAATCTCACCCTCCCCACTACATTTTATTGAATTGACCCCACTGTCCCATCCTGAGACATACTCCTCGTGTGTTCTTGGGAAATAGAAAATTGTTTCAAATAAATACTTTAAACGTCCCTGTTCTTAAACTTAATTGAATAAAAAAAACAAGTTTTTTTTAACTGAAAGTAGGGAGCGAAATTAAAACTTAAAATGAGTGGAAACTAGTCCACTTATGAAAGGGACTGTCCCTTCCTCAACACCCACTCTTCACGCTAAAGTTTGACTCTTACTCATAACTCTACTTTATAAAACAATACAAAACGTTGGTGTAAAGAGTGAAGTGTTGAGGAGGGGACAGCCCTTTTCATATACCAATAGTAGCCTCTTTTCAAAGCTAAAAAAGAAACTTCAGCGCAAGAGCAAGCTACAGGGGAGAGGCAAACCATGTAATATAAGTAATATTTTCTGTTAGTTTTCAGTTTTAATGTTACTTCTTACTTTCAGTTGAAAAAACTTGTTTTTATTTAATTGCTGAAAGTTTCTTTAATAATGTCGAGAAATCCAGTTCCCCTCCGAGGAAAATTCCCTTCCCCCACGAGAAAATTTCTCCATGGAAAGATTTTCCCACGTAACTTAAATTAGCGATATTTGTGAAACTAATTTTGTAAGGCATAGTAACAAAACGACCAAAGAGCACGAAACTATTTTTATAAAAATGATTCACAAGTTGAGCAATTCTTAAATGACTGAAATGCATGAAAAAAATATCTTTAAAATATAGGTAATAATTTATTATGATATAATACTTAATAATATATACGTATTTACTAGATATATGTATAATTTATTAAAACATTAATAGTTTCAATGTTATTCCTTACTTTTAGTTGGAAAAAACTTGTTTTTTTTTGTAATTTAATAAAAACCACAAGCCGAAGACATACAATATCTTTGGTTCAGTATCACATAAAAATCATAGTTATAAAGCTGCTTACAGTAAATTGTATTTAACAAATTATTGCTTATATCCGCCGTTATTTAGCAAAATTCGAACTCTAGCGTAAAGAACGAGGTATTGAAAGGGGAGGGGGAACATCCTCATGTTCTTAATATGAGTGGGTTAGCCTCCTCGTCAATACCTCGCTCTTTACGCTAAAGTTCGAATATTGTTCCATTTCTTTAAGAATGACCCCTGAATCAAAAAAGCCGTTTAATCTGAACAAATAACTCTTTTAAAATTACCAAAACTACTTTAGTGTAAACAGAGAGGTATTGATGAGGGGACGAACCCTGTCATATATGTAATAGCTTCTCTTCGTCTTAAGCTTTAATGTTACTTTTTACTTGCAGTCTAAAAAGGTTATTTTTTTACATTTAATTTCTGATGTTTTTTTTTAATTGCGCTAGAATATCCAGTGCCCCCTTCATAGAAATTTTCTTTCCCCATAAGAAACTCTTCCCTTGGAAAATCTTCCTACGGGATCCAATACTCCTCACCCCCATCCCCCAAAAAATGTCTGTATGCTTACCAATAACTAATAGTATGTGTAAACAATGGGTAAAGTTCATAACTTACAGCCATTCCCCTTGGGACAGTGGGGGATTAAGTCTTCCTCAAAGACATAGATATTTCAACTATCATTAGATAATTTGACTATGCTGAAGAGACGTGGCTATCACAAAATTTGATTTGCTGACTTTGGGGGAAAATGAGGGTGCCAGGGGGTTTAGCTTCAATTCTTTAGTCACTTAAAAAGGGCACTAGAACTTTTAATTTCCATTCGAATGATCCCTCTCGCGAAATTATAGGACCATTGAGTCTACATAATTACCCCTGGAAAAAAAAAACAAGTAAACACGCATCCGTGATCTTTTTTCTCACAAAAAACACAAATTCCACATTTGTGCACATAAGAGCTTTAAACCCTATAGCATGATTCTCTGATACGCTGAATCTGACGGTGTGATGTTCATTAACAACCTATACCTGTTAGGGGGGTAAATTTTAAAAATAATTAAAACACCTGAAATACTTGCAACCTTTCCCCCAGAAGCTGTGAGGGGTCAGTCATCCTCAAAACTATAATTATTAGATCTTTAGACCATGCTGAACAAAATGGCTATCTTAAAATTTTGAGTAAACCAACAATACAAACATTTTTGCCACATTCGCCCGAAAGGTGAAAGCACAGGATGAAAATAGACAAACGATCGAACATGACCTTCAAATGTGCATGCTCTTACACATCGCAGTCAAAGTAAATATCATGTTTATATTTCGTTTTTATCAATCAAATATATCACAAAAAAGGTAATGGTTTCAGTTTGATTCAGGACAATTAAAAACGCTCTAATTAAAGACACTAGCACTGGGACATGGCTGGGATACGAGTTCAGCTCGCATCCGCTCGATTTCTTTATTACTTTATTGATTCTTGTCTTACAAGTCCTCTACTTACTTTACAATCCAACAATCCAAGAAGAGGGGGGAGGGCTTTCAAAAAGGGGGAGTAGCTATGGGTCCCATTAATTTCGTTCGTCGTTGATTTATAAGGAAACTCGCATCTTTTGCTATACTGACAAATTTACCCCTCCCTTGCGTATCGATTAACAGAGGATGGGGATCAATTGTAAATTCATTTCCCCCTCCTTCTATATTTTGAAAGAAGTATATTTTTAGAATGGTCATTTACAAATGGGCTACCTGTTTCTGTTTTCATTGAAAAAAAAAAATCAAAATTGACCCTTCTTGGTTTGAAAAATGAATCTCACCCTCCCCACTACATTTTATTGAATTGACCCCACTGTCCCATCCTGAGACATACTTCTCGTGTGTTCTTGGGAAATAGAAAATTGTTTCAAATAAATACTTTAAACGTCCCTGTTCTTAAACTTAATTGAATAAAAAAAACAAGTTTTTTTTAACTGAAAGTAGGGAGCGAAATTAAAACTTAAAATGAGTGGAAACTAGTCCACTTATGAAAGGGACTGTCCCTTCCTCAACACCCACTCTTCACGCTAAAGTTTGACTCTTACTCATAACTCTACTTTATAAAACAATACAAAACGTTGGTGTAAAGAGTGAAGTGTTGAGGAGGGGACAGCCCTTTTCATATACCAATAGTAGCCTCTTTTCAAAGCTAAAAAAGAAACTTCAGCGCAAGAGCAAGCTACAGGGGAGAGGCAAACCATGTAATATAAGTAATATTTTCTGTTAGTTTTCAGTTTTAATGTTACTTCTTACTTTCAGTTGAAAAAACTTGTTTTTATTTAATTGCTGAAAGTTTCTTTAATAATGTCGAGAAATCCAGTTCCCCTCCGAGGAAAATTCCCTTCCCCCACGAGAAAATTTCTCCATGGAAAGATTTTCCCACGTAACTTAAATTAGCGATATTTGTGAAACTAATTTTGTAAGGCATAGTAACAAAACGACCAAAGAGCACGAAACTATTTTTATAAAAATGATTCACAAGTTGAGCAATTCTTAAATGACTGAAATGCATGAAAAAAATATCTTTAAAATATAGGTAATAATTTATTATGATATAATACTTAATAATATATACGTATTTACTAGATATATGTATAATTTATTAAAACATTAATAGTTTCAATGTTATTCCTTACTTTTAGTTGGAAAAAACTTGTTTTTTTGTAATTTAATAAAAACCACAAGCCGAAGACATACAATATCTTTGGTTCAGTATCACATAAAAATCATAGTTATAAAGCTGCTTACAGTAAAACTAAATGCTAAGTTTGAACGGAAAACAACACCAACAAATTATTGCTTATATCGGCCGTTATTTAACAAAATTCGAACTCTAGCGTAAAGAACGAGGTATTGAAAGGGGAGGGGGAACATCCTCATGTACTTAATATGAGTGGGTTAGCCTCCTCGTCAATACCTCGCTCTTTACGCTAAAGTTCGAATATTGTTCCATTTCTTTAAGAATGACCCCTGAATCAAAAAAGCATTTAATTAGAACAAATAACTCTTTTAAAATTACCAAAACTACTTAGTGTAAACAGAGAGGTATTGATGAGGGGACGAACCTCGTCATATATGTAATAGCTTCTCTTCGTCTTAAGCTTTAATGTTACTTTTTACTTGCAGTCTAAAAAGGTTATTTTTTTACATTTAATTTCTGATGTTTTTTTTTAATTGCGCTAGAATATCCAGTGCCCCCTTCATAGAAATTTTCTTTCCCCATAAGAAACTCTTCCCTTGGAAAATCTTCCTACGGGACCCAATCCTCCTCACCCCCATCCCCAAAAAATGTCTGTATGCTTACCAATAACTAATAGTATGTGTAAACAATGGTAAAGTTCATAACTTACAGCCATTCCCCTTGGGACAGTGGGGAATTAAGTCTTCCTCAAAGACATAGATATTTCAACTATCATTAGATAATTTGACTATGCTGAAGAGACGTGGCTATCACAAAATTTGATTTGCTGACTTTGGGGGAAAATGAGGGTGCCAGGGGGTTTAGCTTCAATTCTTTAGTCACTTAAAAAGGGCACTAGAACTTTTAATTTCCATTCGAATGATCCCTCTCGCGAAATTCTAGGACCATTGAGTCTACATAATTACCCCTGGAAAAAAAAACAAGTAAACACGCATCAGTGATCTTTTTTCTCACAAAAAACACAAATTCCACATTTGTGCAGATAAGAGCTTTAAACCCTATAGCATGATTCTCTGATACGCTGAATCTGACGGTGTGATGTTCATTAAGAACCTATACCTGTTAGGGGGGTAAATTTTAAAAATAATTAAAACACCTGAAATACTTGCAACCTCTCTCCCAGAAGCTGTGAGGGGTCAGTCATCCTCAAAACTATAATTATTAGATCTTTAGACCATGCTGAACAAAATGGCTATCTTAAAATTTTGAGTAAACCAACAATACAAACATTTTTGCCACATTCGCCCGAAAGGTGAAAGCACAGGATGAAAATAGACAAACTATCGAACATGACCTTCAAATGTGCATGCTCTTACACATCGCAGTCAAAGTAAATATCATGTTTATATTTCGTTTTTATTAATCAAATATATCACAAAAAAGGTAATGGTTTCAGTTTGATTCAGGACAATTAAAAACGCTCTAATTAAAGACACTAGCACTGGGACCTGGCTGGGATACGAGTTCAGCTCGCATCCCCTCGATTTCTTTATTACTTTATTGATTCTTGTCTTACAAGTCCTCTACTTACTTTACATTTTATATTTTACTAAAATATTTTTATTATAAAAAAATTGCAATCAATAGACAATAAATTAGACTTTGATTTATGAATATTTAAAATTTTTTATGCTTTAAAACAAAAGAATAAAAAACACTCTACTCAGTTAATTAAAATTTATATATACTAACCGTGGTTCCACCTATGTCTGAAGAATGTTTTTAATTATTTGTAATTATAATTTTTGAAGGGTTGATTCAATTGTTGAGTTATGAAGAAATGATACTTTTGACCAACCCGAAAGACTCCTTGTAATTTGAACTTATGTCCTGAAACTAATTACATTGTGCTCTTATGGTAAATGTTAGTTGATTCAAAGCTGAATCGTGAAAGTAATTGAAAAGGCGAATTGCTCAAAAATTATATTTAATAAAACTTCAGATTGATACGTGATTTATAATTAATAAAACCCAGAGTTGCAATTATTGGGCTCAAGAGAGCCCAAATAATTGGGCTGGTAACTTTGAGGTGGTAAATCACAGGTATTTTGTGTTATATTTGCATTTAGACTCAGGCTTCTCCTTCCTCACAGACCCTTTTCTTGTCTCCCTTCACATGGAGAATTGCCTGTTGATTCTCTTTTCCCTTCACACAGAGAATTGTCTCTTGGATCCTGTTCTCCCGCCAGACTGAGTATTGTGTCTAGAAACCAATGGAGTCCCCAAATGAAAGGATTTGCCCCTGTAAATTTTATACAGTGTTTCTTCTTTTTTTCAAATGAAAAAAAAAATGATTTTCAATGTATTTAAGGACTAAATAATTAACGGCAGGGTTCCTCTTCAAATTTAATAACGTATTGTACCCAACATTGGTTAGGGTTCATGGACTTTGGTTTCCCCTCGAAAGAGGTGCGCCAATCCCGGAGGTACTATAATACCAGGCCAACGCGTGAAGGGAGCGGAGCAAGCCCCGACAACCCTCCGGTTTCCAAAAATCAGTTTAATATTCTGGGCCCCATGTAGGGGCCGTATCAGATATTAAGCTGATAAGAACAGATACTACATTTTGATCTTAGCCAAATGGCCGAGAAGCGATATTTCAACAAGGATTGTCAAAACATTTATAAGAATACGAGTAACAAAGTTTGTCACAAAATTTATTTCGGTTCCAATTCTCATTTTAATATGATTTTTAATATTGATTTTTGTAAACAGTACGAAACATTTCCCATAATATCAAAGTTTATCTTTAAATTTTAATGGTAAACGGTAAATTTTTCAATCAAGACTTGGATAAAATTGTCACTCAAAAAGCCAAAATCAGAAAAGATAACATCTTAAATCAGAGATAATATTCTCTTGGCCCTTTAGCTGACAATGATCGGAACCAGCATTGATGAATAACGTTAATTCACGGCAATTAAAGGGGTGGGGGACAGAGAAGAGTTTTTTTCGAAATCCAGAGAGAACAATTCTCTTGTTTTGTTTTTTTTTTTACTTTCTTTTGCAAAAATACCCCAAAAAACACCCTGATTTGCAATAAAAATTGTCAATCCACCAGTCGACACCACTGGTATTGATCAAAAGCGCCAATTCATGGAAACTAGGGGACAAGGCTGGACCCAATGAGCTAATCCCCGATATTTTTGTCCGACTCATTAAAACGTAGCGCAATGCATTTAAACAAGTTTCCGATGGTTTTTTTTTTTTTTTTTTTTTTTTTTTTATTCCTTGCTCAAAATAGATTTGTAAACACACAGCCCAAGGGGAAGGGGAGAGGGGGTGAAATCCAGTATTCTCCAGATTCCAGGCAGGGGAATCTCGTTGTTTTTTCAATTTCTTTAACATAAATACAAAGAAAAAAAACAAGCCCCTTTTCAATGATAATACCACGAAGAGATTTTTTTGAGTCTAAGAGGAGGAATGCAGGAAAAACATCTTGTAGAGAAAATTTCCTTCCCTGAATTAAAACAACTGGTTATCCATATATACTACATGGTAACAATGCAAGTTTTATTAAGAGATTATTAAATTTGCTTCAAATATGGAAACAAAAGCTGAATTTTCAATCACCTAAGAAAGATACACAGACACCAAACAGTGAGACTTTATCAAATAAATGATTGCTTACTTTATTGTATAAGTATTTGTCCTTTTCATTTATCATTTACTTGAGTAATTCTATAATTCCATCTTCTTACTAACCATGAAGCCCAGAAGACTGTCTTGAAGAATAGATAGCCTTCAAGTAGAGCTCCAGTTTTATAGGAGAATTTGATCAAAGCTTATTAAACAACTCTAAGGTTTGAAACCATAGAAAAGTAGGGTCGTAATTTGTTATGGAGCTGTAAGGTGCAACTGCCCCTCCCAAACCTTGTTTTTCCCCTCCCCCAAACCTCATTCCCCTACCCCCTTCTGAAATTTAGTTTCTTCCAAAATTGAGTCTAAACTAATATAAACCTATAAATTTAAGGATCTACAGAAACACATCTCTTTTTTTTTCTTTTTTTTTAAAGTAAATTTAAAGCTTTTTTAGAGTACTAAATAGTGCCTCTGTGGTACCAAATGGCTTCTTTTTAGTTTATACTGCTATTTTCACTTTATTTTGGACAAAGGGTTCCATCTTTGCTCCTCCATCCCCTTCAAGTTTGGATTTTGACGAAATTACGCCACTTTAGAAAAGCAAAAGAAATGAAAAAAAAAGTCCTATAAGATGAAGTCGAGCTAGAAGGACTTAGTAGAAAGAGTTAATTTTGTTCACATTTCCTGAGCAATGATTTGCCTTTTACTTTTTAGCCTAAATAAATTACGTGGCTATGCTCTAAGGATAATAAATCCAGGAAATAGTTACTTTTTAAAACGAAACAAAAGAGGACTAAATGTAGCTGGGACTTGAATCGCTTTTACGCCATCTAAGGGCTTAACAAATAAATACAAGAATCATTTCCCTTCCAATTTCGTACAGGCCCATCACAAAGTCTTCTCCCTCTGGAGGCAAAATAGACTTGTGTAAAATTTAGGACGGTTCTGGAGGAAGGCGACTGGTCAATGATACCCCATCATTTGCTTTAATACAAGACTAAGAATAACAAAATGTGTTTATTTAAGAGATGTTCTAAATTACTTGGTTTAAACATTATCAATTTGATTACTTTTCCTTTCAGTTCACAAAATTACAACATAGTACGGGCTCAAAGGAAGATATTCAATGTGTGAACAGGGGTCCGCGCGAACGCAGTCCCCAACTACCAAGAATTACGCTGTTAAGTTACCCCTATTTGGGGTAATCACAGGGGTCAGCCAATCCGAAGTGCAATGGAAAGGCCTCACCCTGGAAGCGCCTCCTTCATGATCAGGGCAGCTTTCTAGCCAGGTAAATATGGATTGTTCAAAACTAACATTTTACTTATGTCTTTCGACATAAATCCGGTTGCTTTGAATGCCACTCCGAAACTCTAATTTATTAAACAGATGCAGCTTTACAAAACTTCTTTCTCAGCAGTGAATCAAGTCTCTGAATTGTTTTTGAAAATAGGAATGCCCCATTTCATTTTCATATGCAAGCCTCTAGATTGTTTAAATGCAAGTTTACCTTTTTGAGAAAAGAAAATTAGGGGTTTCTCACTCTCTTATCAATTTGACTGAAAAGTTGAAACTCTAATTTCTGAGAACCCAGTGACCGTTCTACTGACTTTGCCAATTATTTTCTCTCTAACAATCATACAGGGGGGGGAGGGGCTTTAGTCATTACTACTATCAACAACTCACCGTAGAACCAAGCCGCCTGAGGCCAAAAACAATCGCTTCAGCCATTTTATCGAATATTGGCTCAATTTAAATTTCAGCAGTTTATAATTATGAACTATTTTCGATAAAGATGCATGGGGACTTGGATCCAGCTTGGGCACTTTAAATTAATTATGGCGTCCGCCCATTGGCTTTTTCACCATTAATTGTTAAAAAAAATGATTTTCAATGTAATCAAGGACTAAGTAACTAACGGCAAGGCCCCTCTTCACATTGAATAACGTATTGTACCCACCATTGGTTAGGGTTCATGGACTTTGGTTTCCCCTCGAAAAGGGTGCGCCGATCCCGGAGGTACTGCAATACCGGGCCAACGCGTGAAGGGAGCGAAGCAAGCCCCGACATCCCTCCGGTTTCCAAAAATCAGTTTAATATTCTGGGCCCCATGTAGGGGCCGTATCAGATATTAAGCTGATAAGAACAGATACTACACTTTGATCTTAGCCAAAAGGCCGAGAAGCGATAATTCGACAAAGATTGTCAAAGACTTTATAAGAATACGAATAAAAAAGTTTGTCAAAAAATCAGTTTCGGTTGCAATGCTCAAATAATATTCAATTAATTTATTACTTTATCTTTAGATTTTTATAAACAGTATGAAATATTTTCCATAATATCAAAGTTTATCTCAAAATTTTAATGGTAAACGATAAACTTTCCAATCGAGACTTGGACAAAATTGTCATTCAAAAAGCGAAAATCAGAAAAGATGAGCCTTAAATCAGAGATATATTGTCGTGGCCCTTTAGCTGACAATGATCAGAACCAGGGAATGACGTTAATTCGCGGTAATTAAGGGGACGGAGGACAGATACAAGTATTTTTTATTTTTTTTTCAAAATCCAGAGAGAACAATTCTCTTGTTTTTTCACATGCATTTACAAAAATACCACAAAAACATAGCTTTATTTGCAATAAAAATTGTCAATCCACCAGTTGAAATCACTGGTATTGATCGAAAGCGTCAATTCATGGAAACTGGAGGACAATGCTGAATCCAGCAGGCTAATAACCTATTTTGTCCGACTCTTTAAAACGTAACGCAATGAATTTAAACAAGTTTCCGATGGGTTTTTATTTTTTATTTTTCAATCACTCCTTCCAAAATGATTTTCCAGACACAGCCCGGGGGAGATAAATCCATCCCTGGGCTTTATCAGATAAATGATTGCTTACTTTATTTTAAAACTATTTATCCTTTTCATTTGTCATTTACTTGATTAATTCTATAATTCCATCTTATTACTAACAATGTAGCCAGAAGACTGTCTTGAAGAATAGATGGCCCTCAAGCATGATTCCAGTTTTATCGTAGAATTTGAGTCTAAGCTTATTAAACAACTGTAAGGTTCGAACCATAAAAAGTGGGGTGGGGGTAATTTACTATTGGGCAGGAGGTTGGCAACTGCCCCTTCCATACCTTGGTTTTCCCCTCCCCCAAGCCTCATTTTGCCCCCGTCCCCTTGAAATATAGTTTCTTCCAAAATCTTGTCAAAACTAACGTCAACCTAAAAATTCAAGCATCTACAATTTTTTTTTTTTTTTAAGTACATTTTTACCTTTATAGTACTATAAAATACCTTTATTTATGCCACTATAAAAAAGTAAATGATATACATATATGTATATATATATATATATATATATATATATATATATATATATATATATATATATATATATATATATATATATATATATATATATATATATATATATATATATATATATGTATATATATATTTATCTGCGTTATATTTGCATTTAAGCTCCAGGCTTCTCCTTCCTCAGAGACCATTTTCTCGCTTCTCCCTTCACATGGAGAATCGTCTGTTGATTCAAGTTTTTTTTGTTTTTTTTTCAAAATCCAGAGAGAATAATTGTCTTGTTTTTTCAATGGCTTTCACAAAAATACCCCAAAATACATATTTTTATATTATATATATTTGTTTTATATTTGCGTTTAAGCTCCAGGCTTCTCCTTCCTCAGAGACCATTTTCTCGCTTCTCCCTTCACATGGAGAATCGCCTGTTGATTCAAGTTTTTTTTTTTTTTTCAAAATCCAGAGAGAATAATTGTCTTGTTTTTTCACTTGCTTTCACAAAAATACCCCAAAATACATATTTTTATATTATATATATTTGTGTTATATTTGCGTTTAAGCTCCAGGCTTCTCCTTCCTCAGAGACCCTTTTCTCGTTCTCCCTTCACATGGAGAATCGCCTGTTGATTCCCTTTTCCCTTCACACACAGAGCAATGTCTCTTGAATCGTTTTCTCCCGCCAGACAGAGTAGTGTGTATAGAAACCCATGGAATCCCCAAATCAAAGAATTTGCCCCTATAAAATATCAAAACTCCTCATTTTAGAGGATCCTCCTAAACTGGAATGGAAATACTGTTCTTAGACGAGGGAGGAATGAGGACCCCAAGAGAATGGGGGCTCAAGAGCACCTAGGACTTGGCAAGTTATTGCACCAAACCAAGAGTGCCGTCGAGCATCCCTTACCCGCACAAAATTCGCTTCCCTGGTTGTAATCTGCAAAAGATAACAGCAAATACTTAGCCAGGAACTTGTCAACTGAAGAGCTATAGCCAACTAGGCAAATAACAACACTAATCACGTCTACTTCACTATAAACATAGCTTATTTAGATACCTCTGGAAGGTGTGCCATATTTCACAATTACTGTCCCTTTTCGCTATCTGCCCATAACTTCACAATTTGTTTTTCATTTTTGAAAAGATTGGATTTTTGTTCATATTCTGCATTTTCCAGGGTTAGCCTACTTGTCCGACCCCATAATCAAGAGATACGTAGTCTAGAAATATTCAAACATACTACAGTAGTATAGGCTAGTCTGCCTTTCGGCATTCAAAAATTTGTTAAGACTCATCAAGTGCCCCTCCCCACGGTAATCTTTAGTAAAAGGCGAAAGATTAACTCGATATGAGGAGAGGCCAGAGCTATGAAAATTGCCAAGACTGACTTGAGTATATAAAAATAAATCCTAGTAAATCCTCATGTTTTTTTTTAACAAGGTTCGAAAGCAATAGAAATCCAATATTCAACCAATTAAATACGGGCCAAAAAATCATATGATGAGAAAACATATTCAATGAGCAGCAATTCATGGGCAACTTTAATGACATGGTATCAAAACTACATCCGCAGAAAATAATATAAATATTCAGTAATCAGGCACTTATCAAACATAGATAACTTTTAGTTTGATATGTTGCCAATGCAATTGACTTGATGAAATGTGTGGTGACCAAGGGCATTTCACTTTTTAAGACTAGCCTTTGTGACTTAATTTAAATTTCAGCAATTGGATTCGATTCCTGGTTCAATTTAAAAATCAGTATTTAATAATTACAGAGTATTTTTAAAAACAAAATGCATCAGGAATTCAATGAGTTTAGGCAATTTAATTTAATTATGGCGACTGGTCATTGATACCATCCTTTGCTTTAACACAAGACTAAGAAAAACAAAATATCTTTATTTCAGACATGTTCTGGAGAAAATTCCAGAACCATCTTCTATAGAGTATACGCTCAACTCAACCCTCTCCGTAATATTCCAAATATGTAAGTTTATCAGAAAATTAATTTTTTCAATAGGGCCAAATGATAATTTTACTCAAATCTTAACAACATCAACTTGTATACTTTCTTTTTTCAACTCACAACTGTGTGACCTAAACGATGGGCTTTAAGGAAAAACAAAACTTTTCAATATGTGGACAGAGGTCCGCGCGAACGTAGTCTCCCACTACCAAAAGTTACGCAGTTGAGTTACCCCCATTTGGGGTAATCACAGGGGTCGCCAATCCGAAGTGCAATGGAAAGGCCTCACCCTGGGAGCGCCTCCTTCATGATCAAGGCAGCTTCTTAGCCAGGTAAGTATGAATTGGTAGAAATCTAACATTTTACTAATATCTTTCGACATAAATCCGGTTGCTTTGAATGCCATTCGAAAACTCTAATTTATTAAACACATGCAGCTTTAGAAAACTTTTTCACAGCAGTGAATCAAGTCTCTAAATTATTTTTGAACATAGCAATGTCCCATTTCATTTTCATATGCAAACGTCTTAATCATTTAAATGCAACTTTATCTTTATGAGAAAAGAAAATCAGGGGTTTCTCGCTCGCTCATCAATACGACTGAAAAGTCGAAACTTTTAATTTCTAAGAGCCCAGTGGCCGTTCTACTGACTATACCAATTATTTTCTCTCCAAAAACCATTGGGGGCTTTAGCCATTACGAATATCAACAACTCGCCGCAGAACCAAGTTGTCTGAGGCCAAAAACAATCACTTCAGCAATTTTATCGAATATTGGTTCAATATGAAATTTCAGCAGTTTATAATTATGAACTATTTTCGATAAAGATGCATGAGAACTTTGATCCAGCTTGGGCACTTTAAATTAACTATGCCGAGTAGTCGCTGGCTTTTTTACCTTTTAATTTTTGTAAATTATATACACTGGTTCTTCTTTTCGGATGAAAATAAAAAATTCCGAATATATTTAATGACTAGGTAACTACATGTATGTGCAGTTTCTCTTCAATTTGAATACCGTATAACGCATAGAATTGATTCGGATTCATGGACTTTGGTTTCCCCTCGAAAGGGGTGCGCCGATCCCGGAGGTACTGCAATACCGGGCCAACGCGTGAAGGGAGCGGAGCAAGCCCCGACATCCCTTTTCCAAAAATCAGTTTAATATTCTGGGCCCCATGTAGGGGCCGTATCAGATATTAAGCTGATAAGAACAGATACTACACTTTGATCTTAGCCAAAAGGCCGATAATTCGACAAAGATTGTCAAAGACTTTATAAGAATACGAATAACAAAGTTTGTCAAAAAATCAGTATATATAATATAAAAATATGTATTTTGGGGTATTTTTGTGAAAGCAAGTGAAAAAACAAGACAATTATACTCTCTGGATTTTGAAAAAAAAAAAAAAAACTTGAATCAACAGGCGATTCTCCATGTGAAGGGAGAAGCGAGAAAATGGTCTCTGAGGAAGGAGAAGCCTGGAGCTTAAACGCAAGTATAACACAAATATATATAATATAAAAATATATATTTTGGGGTATTTTTGTGAAAGCAAGTGAAAAAACAAGACAATTATTCTCTCTGGATTTTGAAAAAAAAAAAAAAAAAAAACTTGAATCAACAGGCGATTCTCCATGTGAAGGGAGAAGCGAGAAAATGGTCTCTGAGGAAGGAGAAGCCTGGAGCTTAAATGCAAATATAACGCAGATAAATATATATATACATATATATATATATATATATATATATATATATATATATATATATATATATATATATATATATATATATATATATATATATATATATATATATATATATGTATATCATTTACATTTTTATAGTGGCATAAATAAAGGTATTTTATAGTACTATAAAGGTAAAAATGTACTTAAAAAAAAAAAAAAAATTGTAGATGCTTGAATTTTTAGGTTGACGTTAGTTTTGACAAGATTTTGGAAGAAACTATATTTCAAGGGGACGGGAGCAAAATGAGGCTTGGGGGAGGGGAAAACCAAGTTGTGGAAGGGGCAGTTGCCAACCTCCTGCCCAATAGTAAACTACCCACCCCCCCCCCACTTTTTATGGTTCGGACCTTACAGTTGTTTAATAAGCTTAGACTCAAATTCTACGATAAAACTGGAATTATGCTTGAAGGCCATCTATTCTTCAAGACAGTCTTCTGGCTACATTGTTAGTAGTAAGATGGAATTATAGAATTAATCAAGTAAATGCCAAATGAAAAGTATAAATAGTTTTAAAATAAAGTAAGCAATCATTTATCTGATAAAGCCCAGGGATGGATTTATCTCCCCCGGGCTGTGTCTGGAAAATCATTTTGGAGGGAGTGATTGAAAAATAAAAAATAAAAACCCATCGGAAACTTGTTTAAATTCATTGCGTTACGTTTTAAAGAGTCGGACAAAATAGGTTATTAGCCTGCTGGATTCAGCCTTGTCCTCCAGTTTCCATGAATTGACGCTTTTGATCAATACCAGTGATTTCAACTGGTGGATTGACAATTTTTATTGCAAATAAAGCTATGTTTTTGTGGTATTTTTGTAAATGCAAGTGAAAAAACAAGAGAATTGTTCTCTCTGGATTTTGAAAAAAAAAAAAAAAATACTTGTATCTGTCCTCCGTCCCCTTAATTACCGCGAATTAACGTCATTCCCTGGTTCTGATCATTGTCAGCTAAAGGGCCACGACAATATATCTCTGATTTAAGGCTCATCTTTTCTGATTTTCGCTTTTTGAATGACAATTTTGTCCAAGTCTCGATTGGAAAGTTTATCGTTTACCATTAAAATTTTGAGATAAACTTTGATATTATGGCAAATGTTTCATACTGTTTATAAAAATCTAAAGATAAAGTAATAAATTTATTGAATATTATTTGAGCATTGCAACCGAAACTGATTTTTGACAAACTATGTTATTCGTATTCTTATAAAGTCTTTGACAATCTTTGTCGAATTATCGCTTCTCGGCCTTTTGGCTAAGATCAAAGTGTAGTATCTGTTCTTATCAGCTTAATATCTGATACGGCCCCTACATGGGGCCCAGAATATTAAACTGATTTTTGGAAACCGGAGGGATGTCGGGGCTTGCTCCGCTCCCTTCACGCGTTGGCCCGGTATTGCAGTACCTCCGGGATCGGCGCACCCCTTTCGAGGGGAAACCAAAGTCCATGAATCCGAATCAATTTTATGCGTTATACGGTATTCAAATTGAAGAGAAACTGCACATACATGTAGTTACCTAGTCATTAAATATATTCGGAATTTTTCATTTTCATCCGAAAAGAAGAACCAGTGTATATAATTTACAAAAATTAAAAGGTAAAAAAGCCAGCGACTACTCGGCATAGTTAATTTAAAGTGCCCAAGCTGGATCAAAGTTCTCATGCATCTTTATCGAAAATAGTTCATAATTATAAACTGCTGAAATTTCATATTGAACCAATATTCGATAAAATTGCTGAAGTGATTGTTTTTGGCCTCAGACGACTTGGTTCTGCGGCGAGTTGTTGATATTCGTAATGGCTAAAGCCCCCAATGGTTTTTGGAGAGAAAATAATTGGTATAGTCAGTAGAACGGCCACTGGGCTCTTAGAAATTAAAAGTTTCGACTTTTCAGTCGTATTGATGAGAGAGCGAGAAACCCCTGATTTTCTTTTCTCATAAAGATAAAGTTGCATTTAAATGATTAAGACGTTTGCATATGAAAATGAAATGGGACATTGCTATGTTCAAAAATAATTTAGAGACTTGATTCACTGCTGTGAAAAAGTTTTCTAAAGCTGCATGTGTTTAATAAATTAGAGTTTCCGAATGGCATTCAAAGCAACCGGATTTATGTCGAAAGATATTACTAAAATGTTAGATTTCTACCAATTCATACTTACCTGGCTGGGGAGCTGCCTTGATCATGAAGGAGGCACTCCCAGGGTGAGGCCTTTCCATTGCACTTCGGATTGGCTGACCCCTGTGATTAACCCAAATGGGGATAACTCAACAGCGTAACTTTTGGTAGTGGGGGACTGCATTCGCGCGGACCCCTGTCCATATATTGAAAAGTTTTGTTTTTCCTTTGAGCCCATCGTTTAGGTCACATAGTTGTGAGTTAAAAAAAGAAAGTATACAAGTTGATGTTGTTAAGATTTGAGTAAAATTGATCATTTGGCCCTATTGAAAAAATTAATTTTCTGATAAACTTACATATTTGGAATATTACGGAGAGGGTTGAGTTGAGCGTATACTCTATAGAAGATGGTTCTGGAATTTTCTCCAGAACATGTCTGAAATAAATATATTTTGTTTTTCTTAGTCTTGTGTTAAAGCAAAGGATGGTATCAATGGCCAGTCGCCATAATTAAATTAAATTGCCTAAACTCATTGAATTCCTGATGCATTTTGTTTTTAAAAATACTCTGTAATTATTAAATACTGATTTTTAAATTGAACCAGGAATCGAATCCAATTGCTGAAATTTAAATTAAGTCACAAAGGCTAGTCTTAAAAAGTGAAATGCCCTTGGTCACCACACATTTCATCAAGTCAATTGCATTGGCAACATATCAAACTAAAAGTTATCTATGTTTGATAAGTGCCTGATTACTGAATATTTATATTATTTTCTGCGGATGTAGTTTTGAAACCATGTCATTAAAGTTGCCCATGAATTGCTGCTCATTGAATATGTTTTCTCATCATATGATTTTTTGGCCCGTATTTAATTGGTTGAATATTGGATTTTTATTGCTTTCGAACCTTGTTAAAAAAAAACATGACACCATCAGATTCAGCGTATCAGAGAACCCTACTGTAGAAGTTTCAAGCTCCTATCTACAAAAATGTG
This sequence comes from Artemia franciscana, assembly GCF_032884065.1. Lineage (NCBI taxonomy): Eukaryota > Metazoa > Arthropoda > Branchiopoda > Anostraca > Artemiidae > Artemia > Artemia franciscana. Next base: position 28,809,579 of record NC_088882.1, on the reverse strand, counting down.
GAATTTTGTATTTTTTGCCAGAAGACAAATCACGGGTGCGTGTTTATTTGTTTGTTTGTTTTTTGTTTTGTTTTTTCTTTTCCCCAGGGGTCATCGTATCGACCAAGTGGTCCTAGAATGTCGCTAGAGGGCTCATTCTAACGGAAATGAAAAGTTCTAGTGCCCTTTTTAAGGAGAGTGGGCTATGTTGGAGGATCTTTCCTTGGAGGAATCTGTCATGGGGGAAGAAAAATTCAATGATAAGGGCGCAGGATTCTCTAGCATTGCTATAAGAAAACAATGAAAAATAAACATGAAAACTTTTTTCAAATGAAAGGAAGAAGTAGCATTGAAACTTAAAACGAACAGAGATTATTACGCATATGAGGGGTTCTAAAAATACTTTAGCATAAAGAGCAAGGTATTTAGGAGGAGATAAATACCTTGCTCTTTATGCTAAAGTATTTTTAGTAATTTCAACTATTTATTCTACGGCATTTCTGATTCAGGGGTCATTCTTAAAGAATTGGGACAAAACTTAGGATTTAGTGTAAAGAGCGAGGTATTAACGAGGGTACAAACCCCCTCGTATACATAATAAAAATATAAGGTTATGAAAGTTTGTTACGTAAGTTAATTCTTAAGTTACGTATATTTTTTACTAATAAAAACGTTCGTTAAAAATTAAAAGTTCTAGTTGCCTTTTTAAGTAACCGAAAAATTGGAGGGCAACCAGGCCTCCTTCTCCACCCCTTATTTCTCAATATCGTCTGATCAAAACTAATAGAAAGCCATTTAGCCAAAAAAAGAATTAATATACAAATTTCATTTTAATAATTTATGTGCGGAGAGCCAAAACCAAACATGCATTAATTCAAAAACGTTCAGAAATTAAATAAAAAAAAAAAAATAATTTTTTTAGCTGAAAGTAAGGAGCGACATTAAAACTTAAAACGAACAGAAATTAATCCGTATATGAAATGAGTTGTCCCCTCCACAATCCCTCGCTCTTTACGCTAAAGTTTGACTCTTTGCCACAGTTCTACTTTTTAAAACAATTAAAAGCTTTAGCGGAAAGAGCGAGGGATTGCGGAGGGGACAACTCATTTCATATACGGATTAATTTCTGTTTGTTTTAAGTTTTAATGTCGCTCCTTACTTTCAGCTAAAAAAATTATTTTTTTTTTCTACTTTAAGGTGATCTTTTCATTTTGCTAACCAGCTCAAAGGAGTTACATAGGCTGGGACAACTTAGATTAGAGTTGGGGGGGGGGCAATTTTTTCAGAGTTTGTAGAAGGGTTGAACCATGTTTGACTGAGGAGTTTTTGTTGGTGTTTTCAGCCCATAGTGCAGCAATGGTGGTCATTGTGCACCGCATTTAGCCTACTCACTGCAGGCTTTATCTGGTACGCATGCGTAAATTTCAAATTGGAAGGTGAGTGTGGAAAATCGAAAAATTCGTAAATTGTGTAAATATTAGAGGGAAATATTTAAAGCTGTAAAAACCTTGAATTTTTCTTGGAGAGGGGTACCCGAATGCCCTTCTGTGAACACATGCTTGGGCCATATCACCTGCTTCTAAATGTATATCTCTGTTTTTTGCAGTGCTCACCTAATTAGTGAGGTTAATTATAATTTAGTCATGCTTCACGATGTATCGGACTTAGCGGAATCCATAATAAGGCTTTATCGATATACGCAATGCTTTTTGCAAAAGTTATTAGGGAATCCTTTTATTGCGGAAGTAGATAGTTTACTTTCTAACTAAAAATGAATTTTTTTCAGAATGTGGATTGTAGAAACATAACAAGAAATTGTAATTATAATAGAAATAAATTGCTCTTCACTTGAAATTTTCTTGAGTGGTCGCTTTGTGGTCAATTCAGAAGTAGAATATTATCAATAATTCATTTCAGTAAAACAGTATTTGCCTCTGGATTTCGAATTAAAAGATGGTTTCGTTATATTCTGTTGTGATTATCCAAGTTGCGGCATGTTCACTGGCGCCAATTCATGAAAATATTGGAGGATGAATGTTTCTTTTCTAAAATATAGGGGTGGGGAGGGTAATTTTTCCGTTTCTTTCTGTGAAACTACCGATGGTCATCTTTAGAAACCTAGGGGGGGGGCAAACAAATCTTGGGTTCAAATGTGCCCCCTCCTCCAGTTTTCGTCTCTACTTATGTTTCACATTGTACATTTTACAGAGAACTGAGAAAATGAGCTAAACTATAATTATGCAAGGATCTTTGGACTGGACCACCAAAGTGAGTCTGTGGTTCCTCGAGTATTTTCGATTTTTTTTTACTTTTATTAAGATTTAGTTTTTGAAAAAGGAAAGTAGTCTCCTGATGCAATTACATAAAAAAAAATAACTGCAAGTAAGGAGCGACATTAAAACTTAAAGCGAACAGAAATTATTCCGTATGTGAAATAGGTTGCCCCCTCTTCAACGCCCTGCTCTTTATGTTAGATTTTTTCTTATTGTTTTAAAAATGTAGAACTATGATAAAGAGTCAAAATTAATATATTTTGGTATCAGAGGCGGTTAATGTTCAGGTTTTTATTTTCTTGCTTACTAAATTTATTTTGGAAGTCAAGCCTTGACATTCCAAAATGAAGTCTCCATTTGCCAAGTCTATAATACACTAATAAAATTATTTCTAACTTTGCTGTGCCTATAGGGGGTAACTATAAGGGGGTAAGTTATTAGGGGGTAACTATAAGGGAGTAAGGGATTTGTACCTTTATCTTGTATTTAGCAGCTTACCTCTATAACTTGTTATCTTTTTAAGTCGAACTGTATGTAGAATGACCTCTATAAATCGAACTATACGTAACTCGAAAAAAAATTTGTTCCCATGAATTTCGAATTAGCGGGAGTCGATTATAGGCCTTATTGATTGATCTAGCAGTACTCAGGGGACGGATCATAAATCAAAGTCATATAAAAACACAATGTCACATAAGACCTTTTGAATTACCATAGCTGCATTAGATGCAAGTCTGTGCATTGGGGAGGGATATAGTTGGGAGCACCCCCCCCCTCAAAGAGCTTGTCTCCCGAAATTCCAAATACGCGCCTGATTATTCATATAAAAATTGTTGACTTATTGAACCAAGTCCAGGAGTATGGGTAACTTATAAGAGAGGAAACTGGTGCTAGTATCGATAGAAAAACAACAATGCCACCTTGCGTTTGGCGTGTTTTTTTGCCTTTTCAAATTTAATAATACGATACAATTAGTTGAATTGATGTAATTGGTATAATTAGTGAAGTAATAAGCATAAATAGTTTCTGAAAAAAAAACACAATTATGAAGCTTGAAAAATTCTTAGAAACTTGGAAGTGCTAGAGGGCGCTGATATTATCAATTGCCCGTAGTTTTTTTGTTTGAACCCTACAGGGACCAATTAAAATCATGCTTACTCTCTTCTGAACGGATTTTTGGAGTTGTTGGCCCAAACAAATATATATCTATAGGTAAGACGTCAAATAAGAAAAAAGAGAAAGTGTAGAAAAGTGAAGTTAGGTTAATCCTGAACAAATATGACAGAATATGATGATAATACAATATTTTAGAGACAAATTGTGGAAACTGCGACGAAGAATTGAGGAAAGCGGGCCGCGAAAATAAATTATATTAAATACCTAACCCAATATAGCCTAATCCCTAACCACCTCTATATATTAAATATTTAATAGAAAAGCAAATACATCATAGTTTTCTCACTCGAAGTAAGCGAACCATAACCGATCCAGGATGAGAAACCGGTTTCTGTCAAATATTACACAGCGCGTTTCTTGAGTGCGTTCCGTTTAGTAGACAAGTACCCTAAATTGTTCTGCCCTCTTCCCCTTAATATTGGAAACTACCTTTAGTGAGGAATATTTTCATTGAAAATACCTTTTTCGGTCTTTTCAATGAAAAAATTAAAGAAGCCGACAAGTTTGTCCTTCCCCCTCCTGGTGTTGAAAAACATTCCCCTAGAATTTTGCTGAATTTTGACGCCCCTTGCATTATCTTAAAATAATGTGCTAAAATAAGGTTCCTGAAACTGTCTTAATTCTTGTCTCATTTTGCCCCTGAACTAGTTAAAAAAACAAAAAAAAACAACAGTCAATATTTTATTTCAAGAAGAATATTCTTGAAATAATTTTTTTTTTATAAAATTTTGAATTTAGCCTTGATAACTTAAAGTTAGTTTCAGCATTAAAGTATAAACGTCAGGTTAAAAAAATTAAACAATAAACCTGTATTTTCGTTGTATTATTCACTTGACGTTACCTTAATAAGGTAACGTCAAGTGAAGTATGGTTGAAAATTATTTCTTGAACCTCTCTTTTGTCGTCTTTGAATTGATTTATTTAATATTCATTCCACCAAAGAGATCCATTAGTGCAAAAAGATTGTAGTCACACCAAATATACCATTCACAAGAAAAATGAACAATATTTGGGTATGGCACAAATGAAAGAAACTTTTGAGGGGGGACCCACTTTAATGAATCGCTTACACCAGGTGGTGGAAAACAAGAGCCCGTTCAGAAACACATACTATGAGAAGAAGTTGCTTCTATTTTCAATCGGGATGATAGAAGTAGCATATAAAAAATATTATGCCATATGTTAATATTAGCTATAACATATTTGAGCATCCAGCCTTTGTTTAAAAACGTCAGTAGATGTTCTCTAGCTAACCCCAGTCCACAACCAGTCAAGAGTGGAGTGCCTCAGGTACATGGCTTGACCCATCATTATTCAATATTTAAATCAGTGTTGCTCCTGATTGCCTTGAACGTAGGTATAGCTAAGCTAAGGAATTTGAGGTGTTTATATGTAAAGTCTGGGACAAATTAGTCATTTGTAGTTTTTGATGAACTGTGGTACGATATCGTCACTCACATTTAAATATCATTCATTTAAATGAAGAAAATTCATTTAAAATTGAGATTGTCATTTTATTGAAATTAGTTCAAACATCAGATAAAAAAAAAATCGAAATTGATCGGAGGGCAACTAGCCCCCACTCAGGGCCTTTTTTTCCCCAAATGCATTTGATCAAATTTTTGAGATATCCATTTTGTTCAAAATAGTTTAAAGTAAAATAAAAATAAAACTCCGGGGTTAACACAACCCTGTAGAGCCCAGGGGCAAGTAGTGTAAGTTATGCACCGGGGGCATCTAAGGTTTTTTTACGCAAGGCAAGGTTGTATAAACTTCCAAAGTGGCTCATTTGATTGGAAGTTGAAAGTTCTACTTACGTTTTTAGGGGGGGTTAAAAGTCAACGGAGAAAGATAAGATCCCAGTTACTCGCCAAAGAGGGGTCTATCAAATACCCTGTGATTGTGGAAATTACTAAGTCGGCAGGACCCACTATGTCGGTCCGCCATATGTTACTGTATCCCATTGTATTACTATGTCGGTGATATTTTCTTCCCCTCTATAATACATGCACTTAGCTTTAGGTATTGGGCTACAAATTGGGCCACAAAATTACTATTGGGCCACAAAACTGAAATGGTGTTAGAGGCCTTTTTTAAAGCGGAAAGGATGGGAAAGTGGTTGAAGGCTATAAAAAAAGCTCATTTTTGAAGGGACCCAGTTGTGGCCCTGTTTTCCCATGTTTGGAACCCACTGTGCCCCCCTTAAATGGTATAGCTGTTGAATGTCTAAAAAGTCATAGATGAAGCTCTATAGCTTGGTAAAAAATTATTTTCGATGGTTTTCCGAAATTAATTCTTTTTTTTTATTCAGTCTCAAGGACATAAAATTTTATGATCGATTTGTATCTAGGATTTTAGTGCCTAAATTGATTTTAGAAGAACCGAACGTAAAGATCAATGTTGATAAGTTTATTAAGCCCCTCGCCTAGTTTAGATATCTTTTATGATATTGTCAAAGCGCAATAAATTAGACAACAAAGTATAAGAACGTATTTGAATTTTTTTTCGAATATTTTCTGTTTTACTATAATTTTATTGCACTTTGCATTAGATAAGAATCAGCAATACATTGTTTTACATATTTATTATCCAATAGGAAAGAAAATCTCGCATAAAATTTACTTAGAAGACATTAATTAGTGAAGTATCTTTTGTAAGGGGCTACCCACTTCTCTATCACCTGGTTTCCATATCAGAAAACTACTTGTTCAGCCAGATGTGGCATACTTTAAGATGTGGTATTTAAATCTGCCTACACTCTAGAACTTTCTTAAGAAGGGACCTTTCGCTACGCTAGTGGGTCTTAATCTCCTCGATCGCGTCAATAGTGCGACTTTTAAAAGTTGAAGAACAGCTAAGAAGGGGGAAGAGTCTCCCTCAATTATTCATTGTAAGGATTAGTCAAATATCGTGAAGTTTTTTTAATAGTCAAAAATACATGAGGCCGACGGTTCACATATAAAAAATTGAAAAATGATTATAAATTGTTATATTATTTGTTGAGATTTTGCCCCCTAAATTTTTTAAAACTCAAATGAAATACCTCCTTTTCTGTGAAAAATTGAGTGTGCCGTTCGTAAATACACGATCATGAGTTATTTCACTAATTTAACGCGTGATTGTCTTTTTTCTTTTTTCATTATTATTTTAATTTGTGTAGGATGCTTCTAGGAATATTTATGTAGATTTTATTTATTATTATTGTTAATTTTCTATGCCTTTAGGAATGTTTATGTAGTTAATCGCTACGCGTTAGTAAAATTAAATTTTTAACTTCCGTAATGATTTATATCTTTAATAGTTAATATTTTGTTTATTTTGTAAAAAAAAAAAAAAAAAAGTAAACAAAGCCTGGATTTGGTCTACCTTGGAAAATAATGAATAAATTTGTTCGGATTTTGTGCAAATCGCGGACATTGGCGAAGAACTCACTTTATTGTTCGATGGATATTTGATTTTAATTCTTTTAATTTTTGGTCGTTTTTTGAATCTTATATAATTTTGGCAGTTTTCTTTCATTGGTTTTGTTGTACTTTCCGCGTTTATTTTTTTTCCTCGGTCATATTATTTTGTTCGCTCTCTAAGAAGAGAGGCGGTTGTTCTATCGAAATATTCGCTTTCTGTGTTTTCTTCAGTATTTTCATTTAGCCTTATAAAACCCCCCTTTTGATCGTTTTCTTTCTTTATGGTAATTAACCAGGATTTTCTCCAAATTTTTGTTTTAGTTTTAATGGTCGTATATTATTGTAAGTCTCTTTTCTTTTTTATATGTATGTTTTGCTGAAAACGGCCCTTGGTCATAGGGCGGAAATGTCCATTCAAATTAGAATTCCACTGTCTTGCAAAAATAATTCCCTATTTTTCTTCTTGTTATTGATGTTTATGATGGAAAGGCAGTGTGGTCTTCGTCGCTATTTGAGACCATAAATCCACATTCCTAAAAATCGAGAGTGGTTTCAGTGACGTTTTGTCAGTGTCGTTTGTCAGTGACGTTTTGATTTAAGGTATAAAATTATGGCCTCATATCCAAAAATTATATCATAATATTTACGGAGCCTTTCATAATATTCGGATTTATCAAAATCTAAATCAAAAAAATTTTACGCCCAAGTTGCTGGTATCTTTCTTAGGAGGGGGTGGGGGGTATAATCTCCCCCATGCTTCTAATGTTCGTCCAACCATAGGCACTTCTTGTTGTCTCATACAACTTTTCTTTGCTATATCCACTGAATTTGACGATAGAAAAGAACAATGCTTCAGAGTAAGTAGTAGTTTAACAAAAAAAGAAAAAGAAACTTCTGAATTGAACATTAGCGAAGCAGAAGAGACACAGTTTGTTAATGTTTTGTTGTTTATTCTGCTTTTTTAATGTTCACTTCAAAGGATTAGTTATATATTTTTTTTTGTGTTTTTTTTTCTTCACCTAAGAAAGTGGGTGAGGTGGCTTCGCCCTCCTCTTGATATCTTGATATTTTTCATGATTTTCTATGTTCTTATTATTACTCCTGTTTTGAAAGTGTGCCCCCTTGCTATCGAAATAAATTCTTGCGCAAATGCCCGCTATTATACAATGCTTATTGTCATGATCGTCATCCTTTATTAATTGTATTACAGGCTACTCCTTTACCTACTTATCCAATGATCCAACTGATCATTGGATAAGTAGACTGATCCTAGATAAGTAGACTGATAAGTAGTACTGATCCAAATGATCCTCAACACCTATCCCCCCCAAAGTAGTGACGATTATGGTATATATTAAGACAATCAGGGGAACCTTAATCACAATCATCTATTTATTTGGATTTGAATTATCTGTAAAACTAAATAAAAAAACATTTTTTTTTTAAACTGAAAGCTCAACGCCCCGCTCTTTACACTAAAGTTTGACTCTTTCTCTCAAATCTACTTTTTAAAACAATAAAAAACTTTAGCATAAAGAGCAGGCGTTGAAGAGGGAATAGCCCCTTTCATATCCGGAGTAATTTCTCTTCGTTTAACTTTTAATGTTGCTTGACTTTCAGGTAAAAAAAACTTGTTTTTTATATTTATTTTCTGAACGTTTTGAATTAATGTATGTTTTGATTTTGGCTCTCCGCTCATGAATACTTAAAACGAAATTTGCATTTTTTTTTTTTTGGCTAAGTGGCTTTCTCTTAGTTTTGATCGGACGAATTTGAGAAAAAAAGGGGTGGGGGAGGAGCCTCCCCCACCCCTAAACTAACCTCTAATCTTTCATCTGCTAATCTTTCAAATGTTTTCATCTTTAATCCCTAGCTACCCTCTAATCTTTCATCTGCTTAAAAAGGCAACTAGAACTTTTAATTTTTTTGTGAACGTTTTTATTAGTAAAAAATATACGTAGGCTGACTTAAGAATTAACTTACGTAACGAACTTCTATATTCATATATTTTTAGTACGTACATGTGGGGGTTTGCCCCCTCGCTAATACCATGCTCTTTACACTAAAGCTTAAATTTTGTCCCAATTTTTTAAGAATAACCCCTGAATCACAAAGGCCGTAGAATAAATAGTTGAAATTACAGAAAATACTTTAGCGTAAAAACCAGGTATTTAAGAGGAGCTAAACCCCTCATATGCTTAATAGTTTCTGTTCGTTTTAAGTTTTAATGCTGCTCCTTACTCTCATTTAAAAAAAAACTTTTTCATATTTTTTTCTTGGTTTTTTGTTTTAAATAATGCTAGAAAATCATGCGCCTCCTTCATGGAAATTCTCTTCTTTAATGGCAAATTCCTCCATGGAAAGATCCTCCCACTTAACCCTCTCCTCTCAACTCCCTCCCCAACAAAGAAAAAAAATCCGTCAGAAAACGTCTGTATCCTTCCCAATACTACTACTACTACTACTAATAATAACTCACTGCAGCATCAAGCCGTCTGAGGCCAGCACAGCTACGCACGCTCTTCCTCGAACCTAATCTATTTAAAGCCTCCCTCTTTACACCCTCCCAGGAAGTTCCCATTTCCTTTAAATCTTTATTTATGACATCCTCCCAACCCAGACAAGGACGACCTGCTTTCCGTGTAGCCCCAGACGGTTGGCCAAAAAGGACAATGTTCGGTAATCTGTCATCCTTCATCCGTAGAACGTTGCCTAGCCATCTCAACTTTTCTTTCATTATAGCCCTAGAAAGCGGGATTGAACCACATTTTTCGTACAACCTACTGTTTGAAATACGGTCAGTCAGCCGGGTACCCAGAACAATCCGTAGGCAATTTCTCTGGAAAACATCTAGTAAATTTTCATCTGCTTTTCGGAGCGCCCATGCTTCAGAACCATATTTGACCACTGTCATCACTGTAGCTTCCAATATTCTAATCTTGGTTTGCAGACTTATCTTTCTATCCTTCCAAACTTTTTTTTAACTGTGAAAAAACACCCTGAGCCTTAGCTATTCTACTTTTAACATCTTCACTGCTCCCACCATCTTTACTAATAATACTACCAAGGTAACTGAAGCTCCCAACCTGATCAGTCTTTTCTTTACCTAATGTCACCTGTTCATCTTCACTTATTCCTAGGCTTAGTGACTTAGTCTTCTTAACATTAATTTTCAAGCCTATTTTAGCACCCTGAACTCGCAATACCTCTAAAACTTCATTCATTTTGCTCACAGTTTCATCTAATATGCTTAAATCATCAGCATAATCGAAGTCCAGGAGCGTTTTTCCTCCCCATTTGATTCCGTGGTCTCCAATTGCCTTTCCTGTGCTCCTTAAGACGAAGTCCATCAAAATGATCCATATAAAGGGGGATAGAACACAACCCTGCTTAACTTCTGATTTAATACAAAACCAGTTGCTAACCTCATTTCCAACCTTAACCGCAGCAGTATTATTCTCGTACATAGCACAACCCTTCCCAATAACCATTACTATATGTAAACACTGGTCAAAATTTGTAAATTGCAGCCCCTCCTCCCGGGGACTGTGAGGGAGTAAGCCATCCTAAAGACATAGTTATTAGGTTTTTCGACTATGCCGAACAAAATTGGTATCTCAAAATTTTGACTCGTTGACTTTGAGAAAAAATGAGCGTTGGAGGGGGCCTAGGTGATTTCCAATTTTTTTCCGTTACTAAAAAAGGGCTTTAGTACTTTCAATTTCCGTTATTATGACCCTTCTCGCAACAATCTAGGACCACTGGGTTGATCCGATCACCCCTGGGAAAAAAAGAAGAAAACAAATAAACACGCACCCGTGATCGGTTTATTCTGGCAAAAAATACAGAATTCCAAATTTTTGTAGATAGGAGCTTGAAACTTCTACAGTAGTGTCCTCTGATACAGTGAATGCGATGATGTGATTTTCGTTAAGCTTCTGTGACTTTTAGGATGTGTTTCCTCCTATTTTCCAAAATAAGGCAAATTTTCTCAGGCTCGTAAATTTTTATGGGTAAGACTAAATTCGATGAAACTTATATATTTAAAATCAGCATAAAAATTCGATTCTTTTTAATGTATCAATTAGTTAAAAATTTCATTTTTTAGAGTTTCGGTTACTATTGAGCTGGGTTGCTCCTTACTACAGTTCGTTACCACGAACTGTTTGATTAGTTCCTCAGTAGCAACATTTTAAGGTAGAAAGGCGAACTCCTTTGTTAAATTTTGTCGGAGAAGAGAGAAAATTCAAGGAATACACGAAAAACGACAAAAAACTCGTAGCTATATCTTATTTTAATCTATCCATGTTGTAGTTCCTTTATAGCCTATCATCAAGTTCGAATGCATTTAATTTAGCATGACATTTGCAATGCTACTATTATTTTATCAATCTTCATTCGTTCAAATTTGGCTTATATACAATTTTCATTTCTTTTGAAGCTGAAAAGAGCAAATTTGGCAATGTAGCAATTGTCTTAACGATGTTGATTATATTTTGTGGAGATAGCAACGAGTTTTAAGCTTTCATTATAAGCTCAAGTTTAATTTTTTTTGACAGACCCAGATCAGTGACAAATTTTCGAGGCTTTAACTATTCAGCAAAGAAATAGCCATAAGAGCCAGAGCCGAGGCATACGTATGGAGAGGGGCTAGGAGCCATGACCCCGGCTTACTATATTTTCTTAAAGTTTTAGATACTTCTTGTTCAAATTATTACATAAATTGTTTTCTTATTATTGTTCCCGTTCCGAATTTTCAATATTATGGACCTCTAAAAAGTTTAGCGTACGGGCCTGGCATATCTCCTAACTCCAGTGGGAACAAAGATTTTCCATGGCGATGTATATTTCACTATTTTCGATTCCAAATTGCAGAAGTTGGGCACAGGGCTCTATCCGTCGATGTACGTGACCCCATTGGTTTCTTCCAGGATTTCCTTGAAAACCATTTCATACAGTTTAATTATAGAATTTTCTGTTTCGAACCAAGTTGTCAGATTACATCGGACTAAATAGGCTAAGAAGTATTTTCGAGCCTTAATATGGCTTCTCAGAGCTATTGTGTTCAGTTTATACTATTCATTTGTTCATTTCCCCATTTATCCAGATATTACCTGTTTTCCGCGTACAACTATCCAAGAGAACGACGGAAACACCATTTGATCATGCCCTTTCGAAATGGTTTGAAAGCTTGAAAAACAGAACCTCTTTTTGGGTAAATTAGGTAGAAACTACTTTTTTTTCAAAGGCGGGTAAATAGTGTCAGATTTGCTCTCTGGTCTAATTTCTCTTTTGTGAATAAGGTTAGAGAGGAAAATACATTTAACAGGAAAATATGTCACAATAATCCCAAAAACTTGACAGTGCTTAATTATAAATTTCGTTTACCTCATGCAATCAAAAAAAAAAATATAATTTTCAGGGTCAACCAGTCACCGCTGTGCATGTTTGCCCAGAGCTATCACTGAGAATTTGAAGATATCCCAGGATTTACTTAACAAAGCTTCTAAGGCTTGAACAAAAGTCCCAGAATATTAAATAATTATGAAATGTGCCGAAGAGAAAGTTAGGTTAGGTATCTATATCCCCATATACCCCTAATGCGCAAATGTATAACCAAAATTACATCATTATATAAACTAAAATATTATGTTTTCATCATATTTTGGTATATTTCATTAGGATTAACCTAACTTCACTTCTCGAGCGTGTTCTGAATAATAAAGGAGTACCCCTCCCGCTTTACATCCTTCCGAGGAGTTCCCATTTCCCTTAAATCTTTTCCTGCAATGTCCTTCCTCCTCATTTGGGGACGAGCTACTTTTTGTTTGGCCCTAGACGGTTGTCCGACATGGACGATATTTGGCAATAAGCTTTTTTCTTATTATAACCATATAAAGTGGGATTGGTCCACATTTTTTGCACAGCTTATATATTTCAGCCCTGTATTAGCTGTTTTATGGTATTTAGGCCCATAAGAGCATACTATCTCAGTTGTTACTGACATTAACGGGGGCCTTCCAGCAAACTTGTCTCTCAAACTTCACATAGTAGAATAGTGAAAGGCTGTCCTTATCTCACTCCGGCAATCACTCCAAGGTGACGCTTATAATAAAGAACCGTAAGTTTCCAATGTAAAATTATTTTTCCCCTAGCTATTTCGGATTAAAGGTCTCATCCATAAAATAACCCCCCAAAAAGGGCCATTTTTTCTGATTAGCTTCAAACATATTCTTAAGTCGTTTGGCCAGGTTACCGCAATACATAAGAAAAAACGGGATGAAAAATCACTTTCTGATTGTGGCCTGGGCCTCCATAATATTTGGCCCAAAAATTACCTTCACTGGGAATGTGCCTTATTTCGACGAATATTTTGTTTGTCACAGAAAAAGGTATTTTGTTGTGGCAGAATTTTTTTTGCAACTTGAAAAAGCACTAGAATTTCAAAATACGTTTTAAATGAGCCCTACCATGTAATCTAAGACCTTCAATTTAACGCAGTCAGCCCTGTGAAAAAGGAAGATTTTGCTTATATTAAAATGCGATTTTAAATATGGTGTGTTTGTGATAAAACTCTATTTTCGGCTTGTTGACTATACAAAATTGATTCAATTCCTCAGGTTTTACAATCTCAAGCTTTTAACTTCTATTTTGGCTAATAATGATGTCTAGGGTACAAAATATCACTTTTTTGTTTCCCAATTTGAATATTGGTTGAAAATTTCACTAGGAATTTTCATTTCCGCTCATGTGGGCCCTTCTTCAATATTCTGCGACCATCAGTTTAAAGCGATTTTTCCTGGTAAAAATAAAGATACATCACAAACCTGAAAAACATTTTTATTAGACTTTTCAAAAATTTTATTCCTAATACACACCTGCAAATTATTATTTTGGTAAATCTGAATTGCAGTCCTTATTTCAGAATGAGCTTGTGTTGGGAAACGCTTCTCACAGTTCAGTTTCTTAGAATAAGCGTGAACGAATATTCGGTTACTATGTCCGTGGTTCGCTCTTTACTAGGTTGCAGCTGTTGCTACAGCCTTGATTTATTTTTGTAACTTATATTTTGCATCTTGTAACTAGTAACCAGTGGCAAAATTAAGTTTAGTTGCTGGTAGTAACTGAGTCCTTAGCCTAACTGAGTCCTTAGCCTAATAGTAATGCGAAATGCAGACAAGGGTTTCAGTCTTTTTCTAAATAAATTCTTAGACCTGTCTTTACAATTAAATAAGACATAGTCTAAAAAGGGTTCTAAGTCACGGTATTCGCTGTTTATGCACAATAGAGAGGACTCGTCCATCTTAATGCCAATTTTGTTTTCGGAACCTGTTTCGGACCTGTTGTCCGAAAATCTGAAATATGGCAAGAATTAATAATCACAACAATAGGAAATTTGAATTTCTTGTATATATATTTTCAAACGCAAGTGTCAGGAGATATATAAAAATTTACAAACCCCATGACTGTGGCGAGGGGGGGGGTCTAGTTGCGGGGGCTTGTATATATGGATCAAGCGTTTTGATCCATAGCTGTGGTTTCTATTGTTGCACACCTCGACTGCACATATTCACACAGTCTGATGGTTTAATTAGGATTCGTCTTTTTTCAGTCAGAAGGTGGCGAGATATGAAGCTATTACCCCAGGGACTGTAGTTGGGACAGTACGTCTGTAAATTAGTGTTGTGACTGGTAGAAGTGGTAAAGTTTTTATTTACGGCAATTTCACAACGCTACTATAAATAGCATTTTATGATAAGTTCCTTAATATATTTTTATTTGAGACTGCTAGAGACGTGTAATCACGTCATAGGTGAGCTATCCCGGTCCCCCTTAAAAATTGTCTCTCGTAGCCTTAAATATTTTCAGTAGTGCTCTTTTCGCTACGCGCGCAATGTTTTGAGCTAAAGGGATAGGGGGCATTGACGCAATTTCGTCAGAATCCTGGGGGAGGGCAAAATCAGTGCCAGTTTTCCCAAATCAAGGGAAAATGACAGTAAAAACTGAAAAATTAGCCATATAATAAAAAAAGTTAAAGGTATAAAAAAGAAAACTGAACCGTTTCTATGGATGCTTGACTTTTGCAGACCAATATTAGCTTTGACAGGATTTTTGGAGAAACTTGTGACAAACTGGAATCTAGAGGGGGCACCAACCGAGGTTTAAGAGGGGCAGTTGCCCCCTGCCCCGTTGCAAATTACGCCCTGGATTTGGGGTTGTAGAAATACATGTCCTTCCTTGATATTGGACTAGCTAGCTTTAGGTTACAGTAGCTCTTCCTTATGCTTGATACATTGCTCATTTGGAAAATTCTCACTAAGTCAGACCAATCAAAAACTCGTTCGTGTTATTCTGTTTCGCAAAATGTTCATTACGTTTACCAACTTGGTACATAAACACACCAATATAAGATTGCAGACCCTTTTGTAGCTATCGCTCAGGCTATTGCAAAACATAAGAAAGTAAGGTATCTGGACACGAATTGGGCCCACTCCTGGTGCATTGATTCATCTAAGTGTAATAATTATATATATATATATATATATAAAAAAAAAAAAAGGTAAAGGATACGGCATTAGACTTTACAGTCCCTACCGGCGGTGCTGATCTCCGTTTCTTGGCCCTTCAGCCAGGAAGTGCAATGGGGGGTTGGGGGCCAACCATCCTGTGCTTTCGCACACCCTTCCTGTTTACCTTCCCCAGATTTCTCCAGGTTCCCATTTAAAGCTGGGTCGACTCTGGCTAAGCTTACGGAGTCACGCCACTGACTCCCGTCCCAAACTGAACAATTGGGTACACTGGGATTCGAATCCGCGTCTTTCAGACAAAGGATCCCAAATCCAGCGCACCAACCGACTCGGCTAGGACGGTCTAAAAACAGATGGGAAGAAATTATCTTAACAATTAAATATTATTACCCTACCGCGCACGGGATCGAACCGAGTAACTTGTAATTAGCAGAGACGGTCTTATCCACCGTAATTAGCAGATCCAATGTAATTAATCCAATGTAATCCAATGTAATCCAATATCCAATGTAATTATCCAATGTAATTAGCAGAGACATATATATATATATATATATATATATATATATATATATATATATATATATATATATATATATATATATATAGGTAACTTTACTGTTCTTTATTTTGTTTGCCTTTGCTCTCTTTGTTTTGTTTTATTTTCTTTTGTCTTCATTTGTTGTTTTGTCTTTTGTTGGTGTTGTGTCCTTTTGTGACAGATTTTCAATAAATAAATGAATAAATATCTAATTTAGCCCTGTTCTCTGCTGCTCGTGATTTAATGATTTAATCTATTTGGCTCATATATGAAGTATACAATGGCTTTAGAAGAGAGCATTAGTAGTTTTGAAGTGGCGGGGGCCTAGAATTTAGTAGACTAGCTTAAATGTAAATTTCAACTGAACAATCTTGCCCAAACCAAAGGAAATGATCAACCCAGCCTCTTCCTTTAAA
This sequence comes from Artemia franciscana, assembly GCF_032884065.1. Lineage (NCBI taxonomy): Eukaryota > Metazoa > Arthropoda > Branchiopoda > Anostraca > Artemiidae > Artemia > Artemia franciscana. The sequence continues at coordinate 28,793,262 of NC_088882.1, read as the reverse complement.
TTAGCCACTGCCCTGGAGGGCGACTGTCCTCTCCTGAATTCATTGAATAGTTTCATCTCCTCTAATCTCATTGAATGTTTTTTTTTAGTTAAATTGTAATTATCAAGTTATTGGGTTGAATCAAGAGGTGGCAACCACTATGTCATCTTGTGTACTTATCGGAGTGTCGCTTGTTCTGACATGCATGGCACGCTTTCGCTCCCCCTGGGCTCTGATCCCATCATTAAATATTTCTCATACGCATGGTGCGCCCAAACTGAGGGGGTGCTCACTTTTGGAAATCACGTATCACGGGGTGCGTGCCAAGCGTGGCGGAAACTGTGTCATTGTGTGAGGGAAACTATGCCAAGCATGGTCAAACTGTATGGTACGTGTGGTGTTTAATGTGCATACCGGATGACGGGACTATTCCCTCTCCCCCTGACACAACCTTGTCTACGCGATTTCTGAAACTGGACCACCTCTCGCTTTTACAGACATTAACTTGTAGAAATTGTTCTTTACGAAAAAAACGACTTCTGTGATAGATTCCAAATATTAAAATTATCAAGAGTATTTGCTATTCGGAATTTGACGTTCCCAGGGCGGAAAAGTCTTAGTATTTCCCCTTATCTTTTCTATTTATCTTTCCCCTTTATATACCATGATAATTCCCTTGTGCGAGGTATTCTTCGCACCACGAACGAGTTAATTAACGTAGTTCTGATCAAAACAGTGAAATGTGTTTGAATGCTCTGTTATTGCGCCTTCAATCAGCGATATATTTTAAAGGGCTTCAAGTGATTAAGTGGAATATTAGTGTTATACCACTCGCGAAGTGGCGTTTCGAAATTACATCAGGCAAAGTAGTGTCTGGGCTTGCTTAACTTGGGTGTCAGAAATATTGATCTCACTAAACCTCCCTTAAGCTCTAAATGGGTACCTGGAGAAATCTGGGGAAGGTAAACAGGAAGGGTGTGCGAAAGCACAGGATGGCTGGCCCCCAACCCCCCATTGCACTTCCTGGCTGAAGGGCCAAGAAACGGAGATCAGCACCGCCGGTAGGGACTGTAAAGTCTAATGCCGTATTCTTTACCTTTACCTTTAAACCTCCCTTAATCATTCTGTTTCACTATGGCAAGTATAAAAGGATGTGCAATTTTGTTGAAAATGGTAAGAATTCATTTGAAAAAAAGGAAAAATGAAGAATTAAATTGTTTCTTTCAGTTTTCGCGCTAAGACTATCACGTTATTAGATAATGTTGGAGGCAGGGCTGTGGGGAGAGGTTATTTGCGATAAAACTATCATTTTGGCTTTTTGAATGTCAAATAACAGAAAAGTAGGTATATTATATTTGTGAAGTTTAAAAGAAAGGCTACAAACTGGTATATTCATGGGGGTAGCGGGGCTTTGGGTCCTTATCCCTGAAAAATCTGTTATGAGTATCCCATTGTGTTTCTCGTGGAAATAAAATTCAGAAGACATTCTGATTTCAAGACCTTCTCCCGTGCAAGGCCTTGGTTAGAGGCATGAGATTGTGTAGTGTCTGTCTCAATTTTACGCACGCAACGTTTCCACATTGCTTCTCAGGAAATTCTAAAACGTCACTACAGGATACGGTAGGTTCTAGGAAGCTGGTATTTGGAATAGATAATGTAAAACAGTAAATCCACAGCATTAATACGAAATACCCCGACATTAATACGACGTACCCGACTTTTTGTCTTCGAGCCTGTCCCTGCAAGAATCTCTGCACCTCTGATCACACATTATGTGCTTCTTCTATGCACAGATTGAAGGGTTACTGAGTCCAAGTCTTTCCGATGTCCTAAAATTCTTGTGATTGCCTGCTTAATCATGTTATCATGTTGCGGAGCACCCCCCCATTATTATTTTATTTTATTTTTTGCTTGTTTTTTATGATTATCTGCGATCTATAATTCGATAACAGCAAAAGATAAAAATTCGGTTTTTGTTCTTCTAAAGCGGGATCATGGAACAAATACGGTGAAGTTCCTCTGAAGTTGCAATTTCCAGTAATTATCTAGAAAAGCGGAAAGCGAAATTTATTGAAAATATGAGAAATTAGTGATCTCAAGAAATTAATCATTAAGATCTCAAGCTTAGGGAATAAAGAAGACGTGGAGATAAGATAAGATAAGATAAGATATTTATTTCAAAAAAATCACTATCACAAGCCCTCAAAGGGCCGAATTCGGACTTCGGAGTCGACTAATAAAACAAACAAAGCAAAAAACACAAAGCTAATAATAATAAATAATCAAATTATGAGTCAAAAAAATAAATAAAAAAATATATAAGTCAGAAAAAAAAGGAAAGGGGACAAAAAAGTATAATAACACAGAAATGAACAAGAAATAAACATATATATCTACAAATTAAAAGGGACACTAAAAAAAAGTCCAAAAACTCACAAAAAAAAGAACGAAGCATAAAACACATGAAAAACACATATGAATTAAAAGGGAAACTAAACCAAAACAGCGGGAGGCAAGCAAATTAGTGTAACGACCTAAAGCACCTCACAAAAAAAGAAGGGGGGGGGGAGAAACTAGTTGGCTATTTTATTTATTTTTTCTGTGATGAAGGGGACAAAGGTTTTTTCATATCTGGAAGTACCGCAGCGAATGGGAGACAAAACTGGGATAGGCTCAGAAACAGCTCGAGGCTGTCGTAATCTGGATGGTGAGTGACGTTTGGGGAAAATACTTGCCGTCCGAGGGTTCGTTATTGCATTTTTTGAAAAACGGAGGCACAACGACGACCTCCTTCGCTCAAGGGTTTCCAAACTAGCTTTTTTTAGGACCAGAGAGTAAGGCACCTTGCCTTCTTTGAAAATTATTCGCAAGGCTCTTTTTTGGATTGACTCAATTTTGTCTGATTCTTCACGGGAGATGCCAGGGTGCCAAACTGGACAAGCATATTCAAGATGCGGACGGACAAAAGACGTGTACAACCTTAAGGAGTGAGAAGGGGGGACGCTATATTTATTTAGGAGCTTAAGGAGGGCGATAGACGCATTAGCTTTATGGATGATATCTTTAACGTGGATATCCCACTTTAAATTTGAAGAAATTGTGACTCCAAGTAATTTAACCGAGGATGTATAAATTTCAGGAGGGATAGGATTAAGAAAACAGGGCGAGGATTTGAGGAAACAAATCGGCATTATCATGGACTTAGAGGGGTTTACGGTCATATCTAGGTCCAAAGCCTCACTTCCAATTTCATTGAGAATACTCATAGGGTCACTTAGTAAATTTCTGAAGCAACTTTCAACAATCGTTAGGTCATCAACAAATTTCCAACGGTCTGGAACTTCCTTCGCAAGGCTGTTAACCATGACTGAAAAAAGGAGGGGGCCTAGGAGAGTTCCTTGGGGTATGCAATTGTAGATAGGGAGAGGATTTGAGTAATGGTTCTGGTATTTAACCACCTGTGATCTATTTGTTAAAAAGGAGGCAACCAATTTTACCAGTAAGGGTTCGATATTGAACTCGCTTTCTAGTTTCTCAATTAAAATATTGTGGTTAACAAGGTCAAAGGCTTTCTGAAGGTCAATAGAAATTAAGTTTAGCCAGGAATTAGGTTTTTCGAGGATTTTCCCGATGTGGTCAATAAGAGAAACGAGGTAGTGGGAAGTAGAAGTTGATTTTAGGTTTCCAAATTGTTTCAGGTCAGTAAGAGGTAGGATTTTTTCCTTTAGCAAATCTGCAAGGAATCCTTCATACAATTTTGAAAAAATAGGAGTAAGCGTAATAGGTCGAACGCCATCAAAGCCAGGCTTTCCGTTTTTCTTTTTCAAAGGGGTAATAAAACCCTGTTTCCAAATTGTTGGAATTTGCCCAGACTTAGTAATTTCGTTAAACAGGACAGACAAGGGCTTAGACAGGAAATCACCGAAGGCTCTAATAAGAGGAAATGGGATATCCAAAGGACAAACACTTGTCTTTCTTAGTTTATCAATTCTTCTTTCAATCCCAGACGGGGAAACAGTCGGGAAAAGAGGGGATGGGGCTCCTGTTGATAATTGGATTGGCAATGCTGGAAGGCTCTGGACAATGGAAGCGAGAAATTTATTTAGACTATTTGCAGTAACATCAGGGGGCTCTGGTAAGTTGAAATTAAGCTGGTCAAGACTCCTGCCAAATAGCTTTTTAACCTCGGAATACCAGTTTTTTGGCTTATTAGTGAACAATTCTTCGATCTTATTTTTGTAGTATGATCGTGCCAATTTACGAATTTCTCTTTTAATTGATTTTCTTAATATATTGGCTTGATCGAGTTTATTATTCTTAAACAGCTTCAATTTGGTTCTAATTAGTGTTTTTATTGTTTGATTAATAAAGGGTTTGTCACTTGAGCACCTTTTAAACCTTTTTTCTGGGAAACAAATTTGATATTTATCAATTAGCTTTTTATGAAACATGGCTGTTTTCTCATCAAGGTTTTTTAAGCTATAAATGTCGGACCAATCTTCAGTACTCAGCCACATACCAAAAGAAAGAAGACCAGAATTTTGAAGGGGGCGGTAAGTGCTATAAGTCTTTGAGAAAGTATGCTTAAAAGTTGAGGAGGGGGACAAAAGAATGGAAAGATGATAACTCCCACCTAATGGGGGCAAAGTTGAGGGAGGGGTGTAAAAATTATACATATTAGTTAAAATAACATAAAGAGAGGTATATCCCCGAGTCGTCGGTGTTTTAACAATTTGCTTTACTTTAAGTGAAGCACAAAAGGAATCCGTTTTAAGGTCGTTGGCATCGCCAACTAAAAAAAGGCCAGCATTGGGGTACTTAAAAATAACAAAATCAGCACTTGCCTGTAATTGCTGGATAAAATTACGTTTTGACTCGATATTTTGATTTGGGGAGTAATAGAAAACAGCTATTACAATAATACTAAATGGACGAGGGAGTACTTTTGGTCTAACACTTAGCCAGAGGATTTCATCATACTCGGATAAGTTAGGGACTAGAATAACCTTTGGGTAAAGGTGACTCTTAGTAAAAAACAGAACTCCGCCACCTTTTTTCCCGAGTGGGTGGTCTGAAGGACGGAGTTTAATAAACTCTGAATAATTTGTCAGGTGTAGGGACCCTGGGTAGCACGCTGTACGTGCCTGGAGTTGACTATGAAGTCGTGAACTCAAAGCGCTTTTTTTCCAATTACGGATGATCTCCATAGGGGATGCTAGCTGCCTAGACCCCCTACATGAAATCCTTATTTTTTTTTGATCCTTTGTAACAATCGCGTCCCCGTAGATGCAACAAAATAAAAAGACAATTTTTTTCAACTAAAAGTAGCCTAAATAGCAACACCTTAAACTGAGGACGAACTGGAACTATTATGTTAGGGGATTGCTCCCTCCTCTATAACTCACCCTTTACGCTAAAGTCTTTTCTACAACTTGTAAAAAAGCTTATTGTTCTAATTAAACGAACCTTGTGGTTCAGGAGTCGTTCTTAAGGAATTGGAACACAAAGTCAAGCTTCAGCGTAAAAACTAGGTAATGAGGCGAGGGCAATCCCCCCATATGCGTAATAATTTCTATTCGTTTTAAGTTTTAGTGTTGCTCATTACTTTTAGTTGAAAAAACTTGTTTTTCGTAAAATTTCTTGCGGATGATTCTGATTGAAATTTTTTTTCATAGCGCTCTTTCATTTGAAAAAGACTTTAATTTCTTATCCCTCCTCCGTAGAATAGTTCTCCCACAAATACTTAATGAATCTTACTTATTTGGCATCAGCGTAAGCCAATTCTTTTGATAAATCTATTGATATCGAAATTCCGTTTTTAGAGTTCCGTTTACTATTGAGCCACGTCGCTCCTTACTTACAGTTCGTTCCCTCGAACTGATCCATCAGCGGAAAAAAAATCAAGAAAAAATTATTTTTATCACTTTGAACTTATCAGATGATGCTACTTGTTTTTGGCCAGACCATGAATAGTGCTACACTATTATTTAATATGAGTCACCCCCCTCTCCACAAACAGCGCTATTAACTACGCTTATATTCCTAATTCACATACTGTGTTACATATTTAAAAAAAATGTCTTAAAATGTTTACACGAAAAAAAAAGAGAAAAAAAGACTCTGTCATTGATCGAGATGAGTTCTGTGCAAACAACGGGTTGTTTGCTAATATATGGCCTATGCAAAATGTCTGTTCACACGCGTGTGTTTGCTTTGCAAACATCCTTTGACTTAAAAAACAAATAATGTCTAGTGGCTTTTAATGCCCTACTGCAAACAGTGGATCGAACGCTCTTGAGTTTCAAGTACTGTTTAGGTCTGATTATCGTCAATATAGAACTTGTTTATGTTACTCCTCAATTAGGCTGTATTTTGGAATTGTGTTTTTTTGCGTATATTGTTAGTTTTCAGGAATATTCTAGAATATAGAGAATGGCTATGCGCACAAGGTTTGAGAGGGTAGAGACCTAGTTCCCCAAATTTTTTTTTTTTTCACCGGAGAAATTCACTGGCTTGTTTTGTTTTGAAAAAGTTTCGTCAAACTAAATTCCTGTTGCGATTTAGAATCATATTTGAAGCCTTATTCAAAGGTGCTTTGGTCCAAAACTTGGAGGAGGGGCAATGTGACAAGTGTGTCAATAATTGACCAAATTGACAAGTTTATTAAAAAAAGGAAAATGGAATGAAAAAAATATGGAGGGAAGTGTCCCCTGGATCCACCCCTGATCTATAATTGTGTTTCTGTGAATTATCATAGTGGCCTTTCTCCTAGTTGGACCCCTCCCCCTCAAAACACGCTAAATCAAGATTTTGGTGACCTTCTTTTCCTGCGTAAGAAAGTCCAGAATAAAAATACGCAAAATCTGTAATAACTTCACCGATAATTTTATTTTGAGAATAAGCATAGGCTTCTTATTTATTATAAGACAAACAATGATATTCATATATAAAGCTGAAATTTATAAATTATCTTATGATAAAAGAGGGAGATTTGCCAATTAATCCCTTCCCCAAAAAGACTCCTTTCTAATTGTAAAAAGCCTGTATTTATGCAAGAACTAATGAAGAAAACATTTTACATAAGAGAACTTTTCAAAGGGAGTAAAGAACTATAATAAAATTAAAGACGGGCAGAAATAAGGTCAAATAATAATTCAAACTGGAAATGATCAAAAATACTATCAACGGACAAAAAAAAATCCGAAAATGACAAGAATGAAAATGGATAATCAAAAATAACAGATACCACTACATGGTGAAATCAGACATATAGGGCGTGAGAATACCCCTTAAGGATTTACTGCTATTTTCAACTTGAATTTTTCTTTCAAGAATTTTTTAAGTTTTTAAAAAGACTGGCTTTTAAAGAGACAGAGGGAAAAGTTCTTCTATTTGTTTATGTGTTTTCAAAGTGTAGGGGAAATGGTGCAAAAAAATTATATCGTGTGTGGGGTAATTTGTGTTCGTTGTAAGGTCGACTTAAGCATTCGTTTTAGTTTCTGCTTGTTGTATGATTCATTTATTCGTCTATTGCTGCGTTCATTTGTGTGGGATTTTGACAAATTCAAAAATTTTGTTATTATTTTCAATTCGAAATACTTTCAAAATATTCTTTAGGATTGCTAGGAAAGCATGGAAGGGTAACTGAAATGAAAATTCGATACTGAATGACTTTTCAAACTTTCATTTTATATAAAGCTTTTTTAAAGGCTTACTAGCAAGACCATGTCCAGGGGGTGGTAAAAGTTTCCCCCCTGCTCCAAAATTTTCGTGTGACACGTAAAAAGGTAACAAAAAAGAATATAAACACGTTTTTAATGCGCTAAAAAAAAGTACCCCCGCTCTCTCCGGAAAATATTCTTCCGTAAAACACTTCCCGAAAAAAAAAATCCTGGATGCGGCCCTGTTTTTTGCTTTTTTCGAATTTTAGTGTGGACTTTTATCTGTATTTTTTATTAGTTTATTTTGCGAGTGGAGATGGTCGATTGGTGGTCTCGACTGAAATATTTGTCTATTTTTCACTGGCTATTATTATCTTCATTTTCTCCTCTTTATTATTATTTTTTTTTTGGTTTGGCAAAATACACTATCTAAAGAGGCAATTTAAAAACCTACGAAGACGAAATATTTCATTAAAATCTAAAATTTGAAATTAAAAATTCTAATAAATGAAAATTTAATTAATTTAGATTAATTACAATTTTATAACAAAGTAAATTCGTATTCAGAGTTTTCTTTGTTCATGCTTATTACCAGATCCAGGAATGGTGAGCAACGCCCAGGGTGAAGCGTAGCACGTGTGGTATGAAAAGGCGAGGAGTGGTGTAAGTGTGTTTCGAGTGGTGGAGCAAATTTTGCTCCAAGATATGTGCCGCGTGTTGGAGAATCAGGAATTGTGATTTATATGCTCTTACTGTATAATGTATCTAATTGTGTCTTCCAAAATCAAGCAAAATGGAAAACAACTTAGAAAAGATATCATGTTCTCAGGGAGGAGGAAATGACCATTTGCTTTTGAAATTTCACTTTACTCTCTGAATTTCGTGGGAGAGGGAGGAAATTTGTGTTTGTATAGGGTAAAAAAAGAATAAGTAAATTAAACCGAAAAAATTAACGGTTGTAGGAACAGGCCTAAAAATTACAGGAGCGCGGCTCTTATGCCTCCCACCCCCAACGTACATGCTCAAATCGACTGCTATTCTAAGAAAGCAGGATTCAGATGAAACTGAAGTTTAAAAATTTTAATTACTCAGTTTTTTCTAAGGCAAGATTTGTATATACGTAGTAATTTGTTTCTTGGTTGGTCATGACCTGTTTGGAGGGAACGGGGACAACTTCGAATAAACGCAAAATTTGGTGATATACTTGGAAAGCATTAAAAAAAAGAAAGGAGCAATTTAAAAATGAAGACAGATGTTGAGGTTTCGGAAGAGGGAACAAAGATTCAAATTTTTCCCGGCTTGTGTGTCCTGGCTTAAGGGGCATAATGGTGAAAGTAAAATAGTATGAAAAAGAAGTGTTGCTGAATTGTATGTTTAAATTGGCCATATCGGTACAGCTGAGATTGCATGGTAGTATAATCAATTTTCACAAGAGATGTTTGCGTGTTTTCAAAGAATCAAAACAATTAACTTTTTCCTATTTAGTATTCACAAGAAGTGATTTCCGATTTTGTCATTAAGATTGTTCCTAATTTTAATATTCTACACACGTAATGAGCACAAAGCAAGCTAGTGCTGTAATCACAGTCCATTCACATCTTAATACGACACCATTTGGTAAGCTAACAGAAATGCTTGGCATAGAAAAAAGTAAAGTGTCCTCTTTCGTAAAAAGTAAACTTTTTCAAAGATTTGATTGTAATTTTTATGATTTGTAACGTTTCTACTCTATGTAAAGGTTATAAAAATCAAGGCGCTATGGCCACTGGCCATGATTAATGACAATCACGACGAACATTTTGGCTATATGAGACTAGGCGTCTTCAGCGTTAAGAAGAGAAAAAACCTGAAACATAGCAATTTAAAAAAAGGATAAAATCTAAACTAAAAAGAACAAAAATAAAAATACCAAATTCAACGTGTATACTGATTTTATTTCATGATGAACAAGGGTGTGTTCTTCCGAGGGGGGGGGGCGGGGAAACTTAAAAAATTTCATCAAAACTTATTTATATGAATCTTGTTGCGTCTGTACGAGTTGAACGAAATTTCAGGAGGGGTTCAAACCCCGTACCCCCTGGAAACAGCCTTGATGATAAAATCGAAACTGCCTTGATGAACACAGCGAGGACAATATACAATTAGCGAAATGCTTCTATGAACCAGTGGTGGATTCAGGGGATTGGGGACCTTCCCTCCAAGATTAAAATCGAGTACTATGAAGTGACAAAATAATGTCGGAAGACTATTCAACTTTAGCAAAGAAGATTGATGCTGTCCCATCCTTCTCAAACCTTCTAACGGGTTGTAATTTACATTGATTGAACACAGAATTTAATTCAGACGGCGATGTTCTGTTTGCTAAAACGAAACATATGAAAACATATAAAAAAAACACGAAACACGAAAACATATGAAAAAAAAATCACCATAACAATTAAGATTTCTTGTAGGAACTAATGAAGTCGAATTTTTTAATATATAAAGATGCTAATACTGGAAAGTCTTGGTAACAGTTTTTTTCGATGTTCTAGTTATAAAATAATTCTTTTTAAATAATCCTCCCTTATCTTTTCTTGCCCCTTGATCTTTCCAGGAAATCTGCTGAACGTAGACAGGTCCGTTGGTCTGAAATGTAGGCATACTATACTAAATGTTGACATACTAAATTTCTGTAATCTGTATATAAACAAAATTCTGTGTTCTGGTACACATTTCTGACATCTTACGAATGGCTGAAGCCGAGCAAACCTCGCTGGTTGCAATCTTGTGTGTCTTTGGTCGTGTACAGGATTTTTTTCGGGGGGGGGGGAGGTTGCAAAAGGAATTTTTCGGGGTATGAGAGGGTTACAAAAAAAAACTTTAAAAAACGTGTCAAAATTATTTATGTTCTTTTTTTATTACGTTTTTACAATTTGGTTAAACATTTTTTTTTTTGGGGGGGGGGGTCAAACCTCCTAACCCCGCGGATACGGCCTTGTGTGTGTGTATGTGTGTGTGCTTAGTTTTTGCAAAACTTCTATATTGTTCTAAATGAACAACGAAACATCTGAGTCATAAAGAAGGAAACAGTAATTATAAGCTATTATTTGAAGACACAATTTGTCACCATCGAAAACAAAGCCTTATTTTAGATCAATTAGTTCTACTACGTGGTATTCAATTTATGGTGAAAGAAGCCTTAACTGTTAATGCCCTGTCTGTGGTTTTCTCGTTGTCACATATTCTATGAACACGATTTCTGCTTCCGTTCAATCTCGAATTTCATATTAGGGAATCCGGAACGAGAATTGGTAGCTCAGTGCAAGGCCGTACCAAGGATTTTTTTTTCCGGTGGGGGGCAAAAGAAATTTTTTTACTTGTTTACAATATGGTACACACCCGAAGTTAGATTAGGTTAGCCCCAATGAAATATACCAAAATATGATGAGAATACAATTCCTAGGTAACAAAATTCTGAAAAACTAAAACTAAGAATTAACGTGAGGGGGCCACGAAGAATGAATCTTACTACCTAAGATAACCTAACCAAACCAAAACTATGTCTATATATTGAATATTTAGTAAAAAATATACCTACAACGGAGATTTCAACTGAGCCTAAGCTAGTTTTCTTCAAATACTGACACGTATAGGCTAGACCGGTTATTGTCTGATCTGAAGATCCAAATTCTCGAGTGCGTACCATATGCAAAAGTAGCCTACCGGATTTTTTCCAACGGGGGTTTTCCAAAAAAAAAATTAACGCGTAAATTTTTTTTTGTATTCATTTTGTTACGTTTTTACAAATCGTGCAGACATTCTGAGGAGGAGGGTTACAACTCCCTCCTTCCTGAACACGGCCTTAACTCTGTCATCATTCCTAACCAGGTTTCTGATGACAAGATCTGGATAGCCCCACAAGTGATTACTAGAGGCTCCAAAAGTATTACTACAGCTACTACCACTAGCCACTTTTTTCTGCACCAAACCACCCCATAATAAAATAGGTGCGCGTGCTTCTCCTCAGCCAACATCCGTTCAAAGCTTAACTCTTTATCTCCCAGCAATGCAATTCTGTTTTTCTTGAAAGAATCTCTTGTCACCTCTTTCCACTGTATTTAAAAAGTACGATTCTCGTATACGAAAATCGTGAAACATAAGTAATGCCATTCGCACAACTCGGCCTGGCCATTTTTAAATTTCTTTCGTACAGCTTATTATTTGATTTAAGGTTCTCACTAGGGCCTAAAACAACCCTTAGACGATTCCTCTGTATCAAGGCCGTTTCCAGGGGGGAGGAGTCTAGAGAGTTCGAACCCTCTCCTCCAGAAATTTTGTCTGACTCGTACACAAATTATGCATGTATATTTTGAAGTTTGTTCTGTACACTCCCCCCACCCGAAAATAACCTACCAAACAAAATCCTTGATATACCTTTGCTTTGGATCTATCGTGTATTAATTAAAAAACTCTGCTTACGAGAAGTTTTTCGAACGAAAGGAAAGAGCAATATTAAAACCTAAGGCAATCAGAAATGAAGTCGGTACTTGTGTGATATACCCCTACCGCTCAAGCTGTTCATGCATCAACGAATAGTAAACTAGTTTCTTTTGCTAGTTTCTTACGAATTAGCATGAGAAAAGACAAATAAAAGTGACAGAATAGATGGGAAATGTATAAATTGGGCTATATATTTGCACATTAAGGGGCTTTTGGTAAAGTATATGGATATTGTGAAGCCAGAAATAATTCTTACTTCACAATATCGAAATAATAGTAGCTAACTCATTTTGCGCGCAGACCCGCTATACTTTACAGCGACGAGTCTCTCTAACAGAAACTGGAATATCATCAGTCAAATAGATATTAGAAAATTTCATCACAATTTTTCTATATAATTTTTTAGCGTTTTTCAGCAATGCCAATCGAATCCCTGCATTATGTATCTCAACTTTATTTTTTCCTTTCCATTTGGCTTTTCCTAGCCAAAACCGAAATTTGCAACTTCAGACTTGACACTTCATCTTCTACGGCAGAAACTCGCGGCTTTAATTCAGATATTTCCTTATTTGAATCCATCACTGATTTTTCTACTTACGTTAATCAGTTTTCTACTGCTTTCATACTAACTGCTAGACCTTGTAAAGCAGTTGAGTAGCTCTTTACTGTTGCTAAAATCATAGCTATGCTGTCAGCTAACGATTTTATTGACAATTTTTCAACTGATTAAATAAAAAAAAGTTTTTTCAACTGAAAGTAAGGTGCGACATTAAAACTTAAAACGAACAGAAATTACTGTGTAGGCGGGTCGCTCCTTACTACAGTTCGTTGCCACGAACTGTTTGATGTGCCTGCCGAGACATTTGAAATGTTAGAACTGTCAATCTCTTGCTGCTTCTTTTGTTGTTTCGTCATTCCAAATGAACCTCTTCGATTAATTTAGAATAAATAATAAAAACAATACGCTCACTTAGAAAGCTCCTCTTTTACCCACATGGAGGGGAACATGCAATTTGCTTAATAGGGCTCTAATTGAGCTACTGCCAGCAACTAATACCCTGGAAGCCTCAACTTAGCACCTTTAGCCTTTCCAGGGATTTTGCAGATTCGCCCTTTGGATAAGCTAGATGCACATAGTGTCTTTCGGCTTACTTCAGTATCCCCCTGTACATTTTTCTGAAAAATTCCACTATATTACACCAGTCTCCCCCCTCCCCTTTCCATTTTAAAATATATGGGTACTTAGCATTATACGAGAAACACTCGAGAAGTGAAGCTTGGTTAATGCTAATGAAATATACCCAAGTAAGATAAAAAATAATAATTTAGAAACAAATTTGGGATATATATATATTCCAATTAGGAGGGGGAGAGAGGTAAAGCATAGCATATATTAAATACGTAACCTAAACAAACCTATTCTAAACTAACCTAACAAAACCAAAGTGCCGACTAAATATTTAATTAAAATATAGCTATCCATAGTCAGACACCATATTCTATCGCTATTCATTGCCAACTAACCGGGATGAAAACCGGGTAATGTCTTGAATATCTCTTGTATCAAACAGTTCTTGGTAACAAACTGTAGTAAGGAGCGACCCAGCTCAATAGTAACCGAAACTCTAAAAAATGGAATTTTGATACCAATAATTACATCAAAAGAATCTCATTTTAATGCTGATTTTAAATATATAAGTTTCATCAAGATCAGTTATGCCTAAAGTTTGCCTCATGAAAAAGATAAAGTTTCTCTTTGTAAAGTTTCAAAGATAAAAAGATAAAAAGATAAAAGATAAAAGATAAAAAGATAAGTTTCAAAAAATAAAGTTTCTCATGATAAAGTTTGCCTCTTTCTCTTTGAGAAAATTTGCCTCATTTAAGAAAATAGGGGGAAACACCCCCTAAAAGTCATACAGTCTTAACAAAAATCACACCATCAGAGTCAGTGTATCAGAGAACTTTATTGTAGAATTTTCAAGCTCCTATCTACAAAAATGTGGAACTTCGCCTTTTTTGCCAGAAGACAGATCACGGATGCGTGTTTTTTTTTATTTGTTTTTTATTTTTTTTTTGTTTGTTTTTTTTTTGTTTTTTCCCAGGGGTGATCTTATTGACTGAGTAGTCCTAGAAAGTCGCGAAAGGAATAATTCTAACAGAAATTAAAAGTTCTAGTGGCCTTTTTAAGTGACCAAAGAAATTGGAGGGTACCTCGGCCCCCTCCCGAACTCATTTTTTCCCAATAGTCACTGGATCAAAATTCTGAGATAACCATTTTATTCACCATAGTCGAAAAACCTATTAACTATGTCTTTAGGGACGACTTACTCCCCTGCAGTCCCCATGGGAGGGGCTGCAAGTTACAAACTTTGACCTGCGTTTACATATAGTAATGATTACTGGGAAGTGTACAGACTTCCTAATGATTACAGGGGATTTTTTTTGTTTGGGGGGGAGAGTTGAGGGGGGGGGGGGTTATGTGGGAGGATATTTTCATGGAGAAACTTCTCATGGGGGAAGAGAATTTCAATGAAGGGGACGCAGGATTTTTTAGCATTATTCGAAAAAATAAGGAACAAAATATGAAAAAATTTTTCTACTGAAAGTAAGGAGCAACATTAAAACTTAAAACGAACAAAAATTATGACGCATATGAGGCGTTTACCTCCTCGTTGTACCTCACTCTTTACGCTAAAGTATTTTTAGTAATTTAAACTATTTATTCTACGACCTATGTGATTCAGAGGTCATTCTTAAGGAATTGGGACAATATTTCAGCTTTAATGTAAAGAGCGAGGTATCAGCGACGATTGAACCCCATCATTAAGGCAATAAAAGCATACGAATATAGAAGTTCGTTACGTAAGTTAATTCGTAAGTTACGTATATTTTTTACCAATGAAAACGTTTGTAAAAAATTAAAAGTTCTAGCTGCTTTTTTAAGTAATCCTAAAATTGGAGGGCAACTAGGCCTCCTCCCTCGTTCTTATTTCTCAAATCTTCCGATTATTTGCAATTAATTAATATGCAAATTTCGTTTTAATTATTTATGTGCGGAGGGCCAAGATCAAAACATACATTAATTCTAAAACGTCCAGAAATTGAATAAAAAAAGTTTTTTTTAATGAAAGTAAGGAGCAACATTAAAACTTAAAACGATTAGAAATTACTCCGTATATGAAAGGGGCTTTTCCTCCTCAACACCCCGCTCTTTACGCTAAAATTTCTTACTTTTTTAAAAATAGAGTTAAGAGAAAGAGTCAAACTTTAGCGTAAAGAGCGGGGGGTTGAGGAGGAAAAGCCCCTCTCATATACGGAGTAATTACTGTTCGTTTTAAGTTTTAATGTTGCTCCTTACTTTCATTTAAAAAACTAGTTTTTTTATTTAATAATACTTAAGTACCAATATATGCTAGAACAACTCCCGTTTCATATTATTTACGGCTCTTGTCTGACGGGCCTGGGGGCATCATGTCATCCCTGGGGGCATTGTATCGTTCCTTTTGACTATCTTGAACAAAATTGTCTGTATCAAAATGTTGATCACATGTCTTTAGAAATTACTCTGGGATTAGATAGGAGAAGGGGTGACGGAAGGTGTCTGGCAGCTCTCCAATCACTTTTAGCTTTAAAAAAACAATATAACCTTCTATTTCCAATTGACTGTACCCCCTTCGAAGTTTCTACGTTCACTCCTTGCATAAAAAGTTGCTCTGAGCAAAATAAAACTAATAATATCATGCATTGAACATTTATGGCTCTTTACTAGGCAATTCGAGAGCGTTGCCTCTAATATAATCCTTACCTCACCGTAGCTCATGCAATCAAAGCCACTTACCTGCAGAGAAAAGGGGAGAGGTTCGTCGCTACATTTTTTTAATGTTAAATACAGTATTTTCATCTTCCCCTCAAATTTTTGAGTTCCTCTCTCTTTTGCTCCAGTTTTTTTTTATAGCTATTTGGATCTTCCATCTTTTCTAATGCAATATTGTTCGTTTCTAATATTTTGGGAATTAACTGTAAATTTTAATTTCAGTATTCTGATTTTTTTTTTTCAAGTGACAAGTGAATTTTCAAGGGCCATGGTTATCAATATCCTATGTAATTTATAGCCTGTGTCCTAGGCCATGTCTAGGGAAAGATACGGGTTTTGAACCCTTACCTCTGGAAATGAGAGAATTATAGAAAAATTCAACTTTTGGTTCTATTTAAATTGCCGAAAACATATTTTCTATTGTCAGACCCCCCCACCCCACTCTCGGAGTAGGTTACACTCTCTAAATCAAAATCCTGTATTTAAATCTTGTCCTTTTTTGAAGGTGTATATTCAAACACTGAATACAAAGGGAGTAACAGTTAAAATGTGCCACGGAATTCATTTCTTTTTTCATGAAGAAAATTGGCAATTTTAGCATAAATACTGATGTCAATCTTGTGAATTGAAAAACCTCAAATGTGACTCTGGTGAAATAAGAAGGGGCTAGGAGGGGCTCGTTCTTCTATAATTTAAACTCTAAATAGGCTGCATAATAGTGGCTTCAATTCACTGATATGTAAGGGGGAGGGGCATATTTTACTTTTTTAGTAAAGTTTTATTTTTTCAGTAAAAAAATGGCACTTTTCAATAAAAATGCCTCAAAAGGTATTTTTTTTCAATCTTGGGGAGGAAAAAAAAACTAGGTGGCAAATTTATCATCACCCCTTTCAACGGATGTCCCTTTTGCATAAGCTCTAAGTATAAAGTTGTTGAAATCGTTAGCATTCCAAAGAGCTATTTCTGCTTCTTCTATATCTTGGTTAATAGGATTCACTGACCTTACTGAATCTTCTCGTGTCATGGCTTCGTCTAACTGCAAGTTTTGAAATGCGGTAGAGGCTTCCGAAATAACGTTTTAGCTTATTTTTTTTAATACTCTGGAGTGAGGATAAGGAAGAAAAGAGTAACGTTAAATCTACCGTTTATATTTCAAGACTCTGAGCTTAAGCGTATTTTTTGTAATGTTTAGTGAACGTTTTAAAACTATATTTGTGCATGTATCGACGCCATGTTTAGTTAAAAAAAATTATATAGGGTAGGCTATAGTTAGTTTTCTTGAAATGATAAGATTTTTATATTTCAGTTTTTTAAGTGGCTAAAAATCAACAGAGTGTTGGATTTTGGACTCCCCTCAAAATACCGCTTTAGCTTTTCCTCTCTTTTTTTGGTAACCCCGAGTGATGACAGGGACGAAAAAAATAACGTCAAATCTCCCAATGTCTACATTATTAAGTCAGTAGTTGAAAACTAAGTGCATAGACAAGGGACATACTCAGCGGAGGGATCTTAGGGGCCTGCAGTCCCTCGAAATCCTAAATTTCCAAAATTTCCTGGCACTTTTCATTTAAATTATCAAATGAAATTATTTTCTCGTTTCCCCCATGAACTAAATAGTGTAGTAAATGTAAATAGGCCAAAGATGGCCTGTAGATTATCTTTTGTCATATATATTTTGTTTTAAATAATGATCTGCTGCTCTTATATTTAAACTACCTCTAGATTATTATTCTTTAATCGTTTGAATGTTTAGTGGGTTTCACTAAGTTGCCACTGGAAGTCTGTCAGATTTTATTCCATTCACTTTGACTAATCAAAGGATTAAGGTTAAAAGCATAGGCCCTATCTTGTCATATTTAAGTATTCCACATTGTAATATTGGGATACCCCACATTATAAAGTTATATTTTTTAACATTACCAATGTTTTTTTTTAAGTTGCTTGATCTCATATTTTTCGATGTTAGTAGTGCCAACTAACCCTGTGATACCATATCCTGTGACCCTGTGATAGTGAATTCATGCTCTGGTTGGCAATACGGGGCCCAGGGAAAGATCCCTGCTGCCGCAAGGCTGGCTGGCAGACTTGCTACGTTCCCCCGTAAAAAAGACTCAGCAATTGAAAACGTCGTATCTACACCCTATGCACCAGCTTTGTGTCTTGAGGATCTTTACCCTTCTTTTTACCTGGTACCCAGCACCCAGCTGAGACAAAAAGTAAAACTACTTATAAAGGAGACCCCAGAAGCAGAAATGGTACTACTGAGTATGCTAAGTTGCTATCAGTATTTAAAAAAAAGAAGAAAATACAGCTTTGTGATTCTGCTAAGCAATGCTAGATGGCGTTGTTTTTTTTGCAGAAGACATGCTTTATCTTATCATGTTTATTATTTTCTTATTTATCTTTATAGGGTGTTGTTGTAATTTGCTTGATATTTATTCTTATTAGTCACCTTCTTGTTTGCCTTTGGCCCTCGGTTCTCGGACGTCCTAACGTTTCGACAATTTCAGTTTTAAGAAATTAGTGAAGGTTGGGTTAGCCGTGGCAACACTGTCCAACTAGCAGTTCTGTATCGTGTTTGCAGAAACCCTAGTTTCAGCCACTGTCGACTTCATGCTCCTGATGTACTAAACTTTTGTTTCTTTTGCCTGAAAGTTTAGTTTTCCAGAAGTGCAATATCTTTTCTGAGCTCATTCAGTATTCATTTAACTTAAGTTTTTTAATCAATTTTTATTATCTATATACTCAGTAATATGTTGTAATCTCCAACTTGTTTTTTATTCCTTTGTTGACACTGGTAATTTGTAAGAGATTAGAGGTGTCACCATAGGTTAACCTTGGGACACTGCATTATTTTGTCAGATTTTATATGGTTCTTCTTTAGATTCAGGTTCTTCTTTAGACTACTTTTATTAAGAACCCTAATGGTTTTACTCTTATATTTATGATTTTACTCTCATTATCTTATGATTTTACTCTTTATGGAAAAAAGTGGCAGCACCCTAGATAACCCTTCCTTGTTACTATAATTACTATATGACAATCATGAGAGCCATTTGCATACTGGTGTTGTTAATTTAGCAAAGGCTAATGGTGTCCATATATTAACATTGTCCCCATACTCCACTAATAAACTTCAACCATTAGATGTGGCACTTTATAAACTTCTCCAGACAATTCATGCTGCCGTAGTGGATTCATGGATGAGTCTGAACCCTGGTAAAACTTTCAATATTTATAATATTGCTGCTTGTATTGGATCTGCATATGCTTGAGCCATGACTCAAACTTACAAATTATCAGCATTTCGATCAACTGGAATATGTCCTTTTGACCGCCATATTTTTACAGGTGAAGGCTTTCTGCCATCATCTCTTACATATCGTCCTGCACCTCATTGTTCTTCCACCAATAATGACACAGCTTTGCCTTCAACGTCTGCACAGTTTTCCAACCATGCTTCTACTGGATATGTCATTACTCCACCCGTAACATCTTCCCGTCGTTTCAGGAAGTAATTCCAACACTCCTTTAATTGCTCCTATAACTCCAGGTAACGAAGTTACCAGTTGTGCAAGTAGTAGCGCTTACCACAGTCCTGAAGAAGTATTTGGTTATCCAAAAGCAGGGCCATAAAAAGATCAATCGAAAAGGGCAAGAAAAGGGTTGCAGCCTCATAGCTACTGACACCCCTGAAAAAATTAGACTGGAAGAAAATGTAGAAAAGAGACTATTAAGGAGTGTTAAGAAGAATGGGACAAACTGTACTGAGCCAGAAAAAAGGTCAGAAAAGATGGTAGGTTCAAAAATGTTGAACTTTCAAAAATGTTCAAAAATCTTAGATTGACAGCAACGAAGACTCAGATGACCCATTTTTTCCATATTGATGCTGGTTAATTAGTGCATGTTGTCTTTTGTTAGTTTGAATTTTGTTTTTCTTCGCTGTTTATCGTATTTGTTTTTGTTTATTTATAATACTCCGTACTTTGCGTTTTTTATACTTTTCGGGTAATAAAGTTAATTCATTCATTCATTCATTGCCTGATAAAATAAATGATTAACAGAGTTTTTCTGATCGCGAATCAGATGAAAGTTATCAATGATTTTTCAACAAATGCCCAGAATCTCTAATCTGGGACATTCGTCCTCCGCCGATTCAGTGTGAAAAACACCACCTTCTTTTACATCGGTAACATAGTTGAAAGACTCAGTGGTAAAGAAGATGGTGACTATGAAGCTTCCTGCTTGAGGAAATCTCTAACATGAGGGAAAATCTATTTATCCTTCTGTGCCTGATATAGAAATGGTGAAATATAACGAAATAATTCCTTTTCTCCCTTCTCTAACTGTTACCAAGGGAGGAACTTCCAGGCAAAAAAACCTTTTGTCTTTTAATTTCAAGGTTAGAGATGACATTCGTTGAGTGCAAAACAACTTCTCGCTATCTATGTATTTAGAATTTAGTATGCATTTTCAATAAATTTGTTTAAAACAAGAGATTGGTTATAATTTATATAATGTCCCAATCTGGGCTTATAGCCTGCCCAGGTTGGGACACTATTTGATTTTTTTTTAAATGTTGATTCACTGAAAAAAACTTCTCATTCTGAAGAATGAAAGTATGTGCCAGCACAATTATGTTGAGCTAAAGATATTAAGAAAAGTTTAATTAATAGTGAAGTAATTGATTTTTGGATTTTGGTGTCCCAACGTGGGCTGGTTTCCCCTATGCTTGACAATCATGTAGGGATATACTTTCAGTTAAAAAAATCTTTTGTTGTACAAAAAAAAGAGCATGGGAAGATGTCTCTTTCTTAACTTTCATTTTTCCCATGTAAACCATACTTATAATTTGTATTTCTTATGAGGTAAGCCAAATTCTGAAATTGCAAGGTTATTTGGCCTTGGACGTAATGGGCTACTAAGAGACATCCCCTAATTTTATTTATTCGTTTTATAATTTTTTCTTATGTCTTTGTATATATATTTTCTTATTTACTCTATGTGTGAGGCCTACGAATAACTCTGAATTCTGAAACTGCAAGCCTCGCCAAATCTTGCGCATATATTTCATAATTCTGAAATTTGTTTCTTGGTGCAATTCTTTCTCTTATTGCTCATTTTATTTGCTTATTAGGCCTGTGTATAAATGTTCGTATGTCGGATTTTGATAATCCCCTTCTAGTGAGCCAATCGGAACTCGGAATCAAAAGCTTAGGCCGTTTGCCTAATGGAATTTTCAAGACCTCATCAAATCTTATTAATTTGTTTTGTAATCCTTTTCTCCTTTTATTTTTTTTACCCTTAGCCTTTGAATGGATGTTAACATGCCGACATTTGGGTAATCATCTTCTAATGAGGAAATCAGAATTCTGAAATTGCAAGCTTAATAAACCCTTTAGCTGCTGGACATTCAAAAACCTCACAAAATCATTTGTTTTTCTTTTATAGTTCTCTTTCTTATTTCTTTGTATAATTCTTTATATTTTGGACTATGACAGTCACCTTTTATTATGGAAATCACAGTTGTGAAACTGCAAGCTTAATACCTCATGGACTTCTAAAAGCCTGACTAATCTTGTGCACTTCGCTTATATTTCTTTTTATTATTTCTTTATAAAATTATTTTATCCCACTTCTCATTTTATACTACGACAGTGTATGAATATTTATGTATCGGTATTTCGGTGACCAACATCCAACGGATAAATCAGGAATTTTTTAAGCCTCTTTCTTATTTTTTTGAGTAATTATTTTTTATATTTTTATACTGTATAATTAATTGTTATATTTCTATAATTATTATCAATTAATTATATAGTTTAATTATGTAATTAATTTATAAATTTTTATTTGTTGGATTCTGACCACTGCCTTCAAATGAGGAAATAGGAATTCTGTAATTGCAAACCTACTACAATTGACTATAGACCTCATCTAATTGTGCTTATTATTTTTTTTTTAGAATAAAAGCAGTAGTTCCTTTAGTTGATTGCACACTATGGTGATTAGTGTGCTACTTAGTGCTATGGCCATAGTGTTATATGCTGATACCGGTCACGGAGTCCCAGTGAAAGAAGTCGCGGTAAATTCAAACAGTCACAAAGGAAATGGTGTTGAGCACAGTTTGAAGTATTCAAGACGAAAACGGAAAACCGGAATAGATGATCATATTGTAAGTTTTTTCCCCAAATTAGTCTGTAACAAGGTTGTATCTGGAGTCACGAGGCTTGAACGTCCTCCCTCTCCGAAATTTTTGTCTGACTCGTAAAAACAAAACAAAGATGCATATGAAAAATTTCTAATATGTGTTTTAAGGTTTTATTTTTATATTATATTCCCGCACCCCGAACAAAATCCTGAATGCGCCCTTGATCTGTAGTCCGGTTTATTCGAGCCCGCATTTTGGAAGGTGGAGAGGGAAATAGTTCGAATCGCAAAAACGCTATAATATGAGGGAAATATAAGAAATTATCGTATATGATGTAAAAAATACCAAAATTGTTTTCTTTCGTGTGGGTGGGAATGGGGAAGGGGACGAAAACCCCTCTCTTCCGATAGCCTTGCCCAACTGTATTCTTCCCCCCCCCCCATTATTCATTATGTCTACATATACCTGTGCATAGACTGAGATTGAGACCAAGAAGATTAAGAATAATGCGAAAGAACTCATGTTTTTGTATTTGGACCCAACCAAGTAAAAACCTGATGGTAGCACAGGTATACATAGGGTAGAGAAACGGGATTGAAGGGGGAAGAGAAAATTTGGAAACGTAAAAAGGGATATAATTTGAAAAATATTAGAAATTATCGAAGATGTTATAAAAAATTTTCGTTAAAAAAACGAGAATTTTCCTGATGTGAAAGTTTTTTTTCATTAAAAATTAAATTCATGATTTGCCCTAGACTTTTAATTTTTCTCTTACCCAATTAAATTTCACTGTCCTTGGTACTTTAAACTGATTTGTGCTATGTTTTTAAAGCTGTGTCCAGGGGATTAGGTGTGTAACCCCCGTCCCTGAAATGTTGGTCTGACTCGTAAAAACTTATCAATATATATATATATATATATATATATATATATATATATATATATATATATATATATATATATATATATATATATATATATATATATATACAAATTGTTTATTCTTTTTTAGTTTACTCTCCCTGAAAAAAAATTCCTGGTACTAAATTCTGGATACGGTTCTGATTTTTTTTTTTAAGCCTTGTAATTGTTGATTTTTTTGCCACGTTTCTTTATTATTATTTTTTTTTGATTTGCCACCAACCACTACTCAAAACTGCATATGGAGGGCCTTTTCATGTAAAACTTTATTCCTAACTTTTAAAAATATATTAATGGTTGAATATGTTTCCACTTAACCAATTCATCAGTAATGTCTCATCTCCACTGTCCTTGGGGCTTTAGATTTGTGCGCCCTATTAATATGTTTTTGCTAGCTACCATTTTTTTAAAGTTAACAATTCTGTTTTGACGATCTAACAGAAAATTGCTAGTAACATTTGCTATGGTAGAAAAGGACATTAGATTGCATTAGTAATCGATTGTACCTATTTATGACGGCCGTTAAGTACTGAAATGTAAAGATCTTTTAATACTTTGAACCAATATACATCCCAGTGGTTGTCTGAGATAGTTTATAAAAGTATTTGCTAAGCTGTTCTCAAAGGTAAGGTCTGTAGGGCCTTGTCAGAAGGGTATCTACATTTTTCTGCGTTTGAGAACAATTTTTGGCGAAAATTCTCTCAGAAGTTTTAATTATCAGATTCGAGTTTTTGGCATAACTGCCACTTTACTGTGTCTTTATTCGGCACTTGTATGATATATTGACCACAGCAATAATCCATGTTAAGAAAACAATACTTACCTTGTAGCATACATAATAATCATAGTTAACAAATTTTTTATGCATCCTCGCTATACTTTATCCCCAACCGCCCAAATGTGCAAATATATAGCCTAGCCAAAATTATATATTTCCTATCTAGTCATCTCAGTTGTTTCAACTCGTTTACCTGTGAATTGAATCAACTGTAACACAACAGAAACTGAGAAAACAAGCTACAATGCACTAAAAATATATAATTTGGTCTATATATTTGCAAAGGGTGGGGGTTGGGGTTTAAAGTATCGCAAGACTACATGCAAAGTGTGTTAACTATGATTATTCTGCATACTATGAAGTAAGAATTGTTTTCTTAAAACGGTTACTTGCTGTGGACGATATATCATACGAGTACCTTTTTTTTTCTTTTTTAATTTTTTCACTTTGGTTGCTAATCAGATGTGTTGCTGTGCATGTTTATAGATTTCAATTTTTTTAATTTTTAAGCAAACACTGTGAATCATCATGTATGGTCACCGAGACAGTTTTGCATGTGCATTACGATTTACCAACCATAAACGCTGCAATGAAACTGAATTTGATATCCACAAAACTCATCAAATGAGGAATTAAAATATCAACTAACTCTGTAGAGATAAATAACACTAATGAGATAGAATTTAGTCTGAAAGTATTTATTAAGAAAGAAATAATTTATGTATCATTCTCACGTTTTGGACACTCAGCAATTAAAATTTAGTGCTAAATAAAACTGCGCCGTTTTGTGTTGATTTTATTTCAAGGATGGGGGGAAATCAAAACATTGAATTCTGATTGAGTATGCATTGCCCTGTTGTTTATCTGTGCAACATCATTTCATACTTCAAAATAAGCATAAAAATGCACTACATTTATGCACTAATCTAAAACATGAAAATCGGATACTGATATATGAAAGGGACTGCACGGTATATGAAAGGGGCTGTCCCCTCCTCAACGTCCCGCTCTTTACGCTAAAGTTTGACTCTTTCTCACAACTCAACTTCTTAAAACAATAAAAATTTAGCGAAAAGAGCGGGGCGTTGAGAAGGGAACAGCCCCTTTCATATACGGAATAATTTCTCTTCGTTTCAAGTTTTAATGTCGCTCCTTACTTGAAGTTGAAAAAACTGGAAATTTTGTTTAATTTGCATACAGACGAAAGATCCGCGTTGTTTCATTCTTTCATCTTTTCTCTCTACTGGTCGCAGCCTCGTTTGTTGTCTCTTCATTGGGTTTTACCTCTCTTTGTTTATATATATATATATATATATATATATATATATATATATATATATATATATATATATATATATATATATATATATATATATATATTACTATTATTATTAATAGCAAACTGCAGCACCAAGCCGCCTGAGACCAATACTTGCTCCTCCTCCATCCCAATCTCTTTAAAGCATCCCTCTTTACACCTTCCCAGGATAATTCCCATTTTCCTTAAATCTTTCCTTACGAAATTTTGGCACGACCTGGTTTTCGCTTGGGCCTAGACGGTTGATCGACAAGGACAATCGTTGACAATGTGTCATCCTTCAGCCGCAAAACTTGCCCTAGCCATATCATCCTTTCTCTCACTATAACCCTAGAAAGCGGGATTGTACCACATCTGTCTTACAAATTACTGTTTTAGATACGGTCAGTCAGTCGGGTACCCAAAACAATCCGTAGGCAATTTCTCTGGAAAATATCTAGCAAATGCTCCTCCATTTTTTGGAGTGCCCACGCTTTAGAGCCAGACTTGAGCACCGTCACCACTGCGGCTTCTAATATTCCTGTAATTGTTTCTTCTTCTTCCATCTTGTCATAGACCCCTTATCTTCTCAAAATTTCTTCGTTTGTCTTGTTAATACTAGGCTTCACCTCAGAAAGTATACCGAATAGAAAAATTTTGACTGTGCCATTGGACTGGCCATGTCAAGATGAAAGGAGCAATCCCTAACTCAAAATTGAATTTAGTGCGGAAACTAGGTTTTTGGTAGAGGGTAGACGAAAAAGCCTACTGTTTGAAATTAATAGCTTTGAATAATAGGATAATATATCAGCAGACTCCCTGACTAGTTATGATCCTCATTAGCTTAATCAACTGATGTGATATCTATAAATGACTTATTTCGACTAACAAAAAAAGAAAGGAAAGATACAACTGAGGGGGCGCCAACGCTCTGAAATCAAGTAGACCTAGTGGCACTTTCCGAACCTGGCGGAAATATACAATGCGTTGCGAGGACTGAGCCACGTATGGCGCTCCAATATGCACATCAGGGGACGGAAAGCAAGTGGTCCTTCTAATGCAACAAATTTAGCCTTCACCAACTAGTTAGTCAAGCATTTGCGCAAACGTTTTTTTAGCGTGACCCATTAGATGGCGCTCGAGTAGAGGAGGGTGTTCCCATTTTTTACTTTAGCACTTCTCGGTTGTTCAAAACACATTCAAGAATTACGCAGTGTAATATCCGACAATTACTGGTTTGCCTGTCTGGAATTGGTTGTAATGTGCTTCTTTTGGTCGAGAAATACTACGACGTAGCTATATTTTAACTAAATATTTAATATATAGAGGTGGTTTGGGGTTAGATAAGGTTCGGTTAGGTTTCCGTAATTATTTTTTCTAAAATGTTATTTTATCTTCATGTTTTGTTGTATTTCATTAGGATTAACCTAACTTCACTTCTTAGGTGTGTTTCAAATAACCGACAAGTGCCTTTATTTTTCATCTATTATTTTATGATTTGTCTTCTTTGTTTTTTCCGATTTGTCCCACCCTAAAACGAAAGCACATTTACTTGTAGGCAAGTAAGCTATTTGGGATTTTATTTGGGAGACAATGAACCACAACAAAGAAAACAAGTTTTGTATTTTTTTTAAAATTATGTTATTTTAAAGACTGAGGTTTAGTGGAGGAGGAATAAGACTATAACTTAAGAATAAAAACGCAACGAAGATGTCAATGTTATAGCGAATAGGTCTAACCTAGGAAAGGTTGATCAGAACGTTTTTGATGGGTGGGGGGGGGAGTGAGGTCAAACACGACATCAGAGAATTTTTGAACCACTGACTAGCCTGTGTGATGGGATCCCTCTGACTAATACTGGGTTAAATAGCCTACTCATTTTTTTGTGCACACGAATATGTGGTATGATTATTTAGCGCGCTGCTGTTGCTAAAACAAAGCCGATGCCGTAACAAAAAATGTTGTTTAAGGGTAATATAGTTTTCTTTAATTTTCACAGACATACGAGAAAATCCTAACTTTATTCTGGAGACCTAGAAATAGAGGTCCAAGACACAGTAGATCAAATTGAAAAGAAATATAATCCCTCACTTCAGGTCCCTCCCCCTAATGGTGTCAATTCACTGAGATTAGGGGGGGGGCTATATATGTATTTTCAGATTTTAGGGGAAGGAAATTTTGGGTTTTCCCGTTTTTTCAATGAAAATACCAAATAGTCATTTTCCATGAAAATACCAAGAAAAGTTAATTATCTGAACAATTTTTTTTCTTTTTTTTGGGGGGGAGGCTGCAAACCGATCTCGGGGATGCCCCAGCCTCCCTCTCTAATTGTAGTTTTTGAGCTTCGAGGACTAATTGGAAATACAACCTATCATCAGCAAAACTCTCAAATAGTCTTCATGTCAAATATTGAATGAATTGTTTTGATTTGAAGTTTTCTTTTTGTTCTCTTCTTAATTTATTTGACAAAACTGGGATATAAGGCAAAGCTATGTAATTTGTTTGTTGAGTTGACCCATCTTCTTCTGATATCACAGGTTCCATTAACTTTTTTTTCTTATTTAATTATTTTTGAAGTCATATTTTCAGGAAATCCATTACCTATTAGAGCCAACTCCATAAAACAGGTCGGGAAAAATAAACGAAGAGCATATCGTTTGTTTTGGTTACCCCCCCCCCTGCTATTGAATTTGTTAAAGTGTAATTCAGAATACAGCTCCAAATAAACACACTAAAATTGACGATGTTTTTTGACCAACTTGGCCAGTCGTTTTGGCCATCTTGGCCAGTTTTTTTCGGCCATCTTTCTTGAAAGACCAAAAAGTCGAGTATCAATGGAGTGTATCAAGGTCTAAATTTAAAAAAAAGAAGATGGATTTATAGGTGAATGGAAAAACAAATGAAGTTTGATTTTTTTGGCCACTGAATGACTCAAATATAGCAAGGGAAAATATTTTGGTGTGATAGCGAAAGATATATATGTCAGTTGATATGGTTGTCGGGCAATTTTTTTGCTGAGGGCAAAGGTTCAACAAGGATTGCCTTTTGGCCAGTAGTGTCATTTTTTCTAGATGCTGTTAGATGTTTTTTATATATGATCTTTTACGCTCCTACTAGACTCCCCTGTGCACCCTTGAGTAAAGGTGTCATTTAATGGACATAATTGTTTGTTAGTAATTCTATATATTCCTCCCAATTGAGACCTGCTTTTCATTTTCTATTAAGTATATCACAGATTAGTTTCATATATATATATATATATATATATATATATATATATATATATATATATATATATATATATATATATATATATATATATATATCTATATATATATCGATTGATCGATCGATGCTCAGTCGATTGCTTTAACCCACACTCCTACAGCCAATGTTATTTGATTCCCGAATGAGTTACCAATTGTTGCAAAATCTTATATTTACGATTTCCTCAAATGCAGGTTTTATTGGATGTTGGAGGTTTTGATTTCAGTATTTATTGATCATATCTTGAAGACTAGGCTAAAGGCTTCGCTTTACAAGCAACTATCCGTTAACTACTATCAAAATACTACGTTTTTTTCTGCTCTTCTTAAAATGCATGTCCAATTTACTATTTTCTGGATTATAGCAACCAAGGTGCTTGGAGATCGCAAAAAAAGTTTTTAGCATTCTAAGGTATTTACATCTACCCCAGCCATTTGGGGAGTTGGATATTATTTATCCCTATCTTTTCTTGACCATTTAATCGAAAAATTCCTTTCTTGAAATTTTCATTGAAAATTTTTCAACAAACATTAACATTGTCATCTCCCCCTGTATTTTGAAAGATATATGTTGCTCTTCTCCGAAGTAATATGAATTAACTGTCAATCATATATTTTAAATGACACAAATTGTGAAAAATCTTGTAGTTTACCCGAATTAAAAATTTTAATTGATATCTATTGAATAACAGTATGTTTTGTAATCTTTCAGTCAGAGTATCTGAATTTTTGAATCTTAGGGCATTGCGTTTCAGTCATTGTTGGGCTCTCCCCTACCTCGTATCAACTAAATATGAGACCATTAGATGCCCTCTTGGTGAAATAATCAGTCGGGGAAATATTCATGCCTTTAAAACTAATTTGAAAAATGGGGACTTTTTGGGTCTGACATAAAGGTGCATCGAACACAAAGTAATTTATATGAAAATAATTTTTTTCTGTTGTTGACTATTTGTATTATCGTGCAAATTCATGGTTTCTTGCTTCGTGCACTACTTTTTGTTGACTCATTGAATCACCAGATCAATCTTTTGGGTTTCTGGTTACTACTGTCTTCTCCTTTCTAACCTTTATTTACTGCCTTTTATTGACTCTTTGAAACACCAGATACAACGTTTTGGTTTCTACTCTTTAAGTTTCTACTGGCTTTCGCCTCCTACTCTTTATACACTGTGTGTTATCTAATCTCTGAGTTACCAGATGCAACATTTCGGTCTCTATTCTTCTGATTTCTACTGGTTTCAACTTCGTACTCTTCTCGTACGTCTTGGTTTCTACTGGCTTCTGCTTCCTACTTTTTAAGGACTATCTGTAATTGATTCCTTGAATCACTAGATGCAACTTTTGGGTTACTACTCTTCTGATTTCTACTTGCTTCTGCTTTGTTCTCTCTATGGACCTTTTTTTGGCTCTTTGAATCGCCAGGTACAGCGTCTTGCTTTTGACTCCTCCGGTTGCTAATGGCTTCTGCTTCCTACTTTTTAAGGACTACCTGTTATTGATTCTTTGAATCACTAGATGCAACTTTTTGGTTACTACTCTTCTGGTTTCTACTGGCTTCTGCTTTCTACTCTTTGTGCACTACCTTTTGTCGACTCTTCGAATCATCAAATACAACGTCTTGGTTTCTACTCTTTTGGTTTCTACTGGCTTTTGCCTCTTACTCTTTATGTATTGTCTGTTATTGAATCTCTGAATCACCAGATGCAATATTTTGGTCTCTACTCTTTTGATCTCTACTGGCTTCTACTTCGTACTCTTTTCGTACGTCTAGGTTTCTACTTTTCTGGTTTCTACTAGATTCTGCTTCCTACTTTTTATGGACTACCTGTAATCGATTCTTTGAATCACTAGATTTAACTTTTAGGTTACTAATTTTCTGGTTTCTACTGCCTTCTTTTTTCTTCTCTTTATGCACTAGTTTTTTGTAAGCTCTTTGAATCACCATGTGCAACTTAAATATAATAAGTCACACTGTATGGAAATGATGGAAGCAAAGAAGGATAGATTTTCTATTTCTCGAATGATTTTTTTTTTGTAGATGATCATACCATTCAATGTGTATTTAAATTTTCTTTCCAAATCCATTAATTGATAGTCTAGTATATTATATTTTTCAACCCCAGAGGAGCCCTAAAAATTGCACAGTTTTGACTGACCTTACCTCAAGCTCTACGAAAAGTTTTGTTCTATTCGACTTTCTAAGGCTGTATTGGCGAGAAGTTTGAATTGGCTAGGGACACATTTTGTCGGTGAAAGGACGAGAGATTGCCCAAAGGCCAAACTAAAAAAATGTGGTCCCAGAATGGGGTGGGAATAAGTTACCCGGAAGAATTTAAAGGAAATCGAAACTTTTTGAATGAGAGGAAGTGGGAAGCTTTGAAAAGATTGGGACGAAGGGTCCAGCTCTAAATCAGTACCTAGAAAATCTAGGGTTATAATCATTGGTTGACAGTGGCATAGCATGATTTTTATTTAGTAAAATGAACCCTGAAAAAGCTTTATCAACATTCTTCTAATGAGTAAACTTGGACTTTCTGTAACTCGGTACTGTTATCCGTATAATATATCCATATAAAGTCAGTCAACTGAACGAAAGCATTAATATTTTCCTTAGTTGAAGGCCAGAGCTTCAGATTACGACTAAAAACCTGTGAAGCACGTTATTAGCCTGGAAATAAAAATGAGACCATTATTCACGGTATTTTATTTGAATTGTCTTACTAATAGTCTAAAGGTCTTTTCTGCACCCCTCTCCTCTGTTGGTAGTTTTGCCCTTCGTATTGAGAAAGTAAATAATATTTGATTTAAATATAAATGGATTTCAGAATCTGAGAGTGGGTCCAGATTATGACGTCAAGGAGCGAGTGTTTCGTAACCCTTCGCTCTCGTTAGGAGCGCTGAGTGATTTCTTCATAGAACACAAGTGGACACCTTCAGACTCGGCAGTAAATGTTACATTCTACTGGTTGGATCCAGGTGGCGCAATCGCTTTACACGAAATTTTGCTCGTCAAAGCGAATTCAACAGAAAAGGTAAATATTTTAATTCAAGCTGTATGTACAATTTCCACTATATTATTTTTGCTATAGTACTGGGTTTTCTTCCTTGGTCCTTCCCTGGGTCCTTCCTGTGTAAAATTTCCAACATGTACATGGGACACCACTACCCAGTATAGAGTGCGTTTTATGCTTTTACGAGTTAAAAAATGTTCAACATTTTGATCAGTTTTGAAAGATACAAACGATTATGTGTTTTTTTTTTCAGTTTGTCGCTGAGTTTTGAGAGTTCAATTATTTATCGGATAAATATAATTTTTGTGATTTATAATTTTTCTGTGAACTCATTCCTTCCTTGTTCCTCTTCTCTATGAGAATCTGTTTTCTTTTTTTTTGTTTAAGTAATTAAGACAGACAGAAAAATTTAGCAAGAGAAAAAATTTAGATCACGAGTTTATAAAAATTGATTAAGATTCTTGCTTTTGAAAAAAGAAGATTCACAAGAGAGACGTCATATTTATATATCAGTATTGTAATGACATCGTGTACTAATATAAAAGACTGCATTCATGTTACATCCTTAAATAACATCATATTTCTCTCTCTTTTGCTCCGTCTCGTTCAAAATTTTGTATTTTTGTATGTCTTTGTTGTGACCTTATATCGTGTAGTAGTTTTAAATTCTGTTACTAATTTGTGGCTTATTTTCGTGGTTATAATTCCTTTTTGCTGAAGTTGAACCACCCCTGGTCACTGGTATTGGCCCAGTAGTTAAGGTTTTTTTTTCAACTGCTTGTCTTTGCGCTCAGTGTGTATTTCTTCTTTTCTTTCTTTTTTTCTTTCGTTTATGGCTCCGTCTTTTGCTTTTTTTTTGTATGAAGGGTTTTCCAATAAATAATAATGATAATAATAATTACCAATTTTATCAGAGCAGAATTACCAATGTATCTTGAGAAGCTCTCTAAAGAGTGTTCTCTAAGGAGAATTATCAATCTAGCTTGAGAAACTCTCTAGGGAATTTTATAACGTATAAGAAGATATGAGAAGAGGACGACAAAAAAAAACAACCAAATTTATAATTATTATAAACTGTAAAAATTTATGTTTCTAATTTCTAATTCTATGAAAATTTCTATGTAGAAATTTTGTTTCTAATCTACCGAGGAAAATCCTTAATTTCGGCCTCACCACAACGGAGAAGTGGAAGCGGCATCAATATTAAGTGCTAGGCAAACATATAGAAAGCGCCAGCAAGCTAGTTACATGCTGGTGAAGTAAATATGCACAAAATATCTGTGATTATTCCAAACATCAGTATTCCAAGCAATGTTACGGCGTATCTCTAGGTATATCCAAGAGTAGCTTGAATAAAGTTTAGAGGGTGGAAGACTAATCTTAAGTCATCTCTGCCTACGCCCCTGCCTTAAATGTAACGGATGAAGCGAATTCTACGTTTTATAATGACCTGAAATGGCCTCTGACGCAAGTTCCGTCCCGAGAATTTTCGTTCTTGCTGGATATTGGAATGCCAGAGTTGAACGAAAGGATGACTTCATTTGATTTGTAGCTAGCGCTTTCGGCCAAGGAAACCGTTGCGACACAGGTAAAAGGCTCATTGGTGTCGCTCTAGATAGGAATTTGGTCGTCTGCAATGCAATGTTCCAGCACAAGAAAAGTCATTTGATCACGTGATGCTCCAACGATGGAGTTACCAGCCCAGACAAACTATGTACTGGTCAAGTCTATATTCAAAAGTTCTGTGCTGGATTCCCGCTCATGTGTTGGTGCTAACACAGACTCCAAGTCCAGTTCTGATGAAAAGCTGATAATCATTAGAATTCAGCTTCGGATATCTACCAAGCGTAGAAGCCGTATACACCTTCAGAAATATGTCGCGGGTTGGGATAACCGTCGAACCAAGGCTAAGTTCCGCCTGCCCTTGTCAAACAGGTTCAGCTCCTTGTCGTCTGTCAATAATGAAGGAAACGTTTTGGAGCTTCTTGATAGTTCTGTTGAGTGAAAGTGGAAGCAGTTTGTAGCAACAATGTAAGAGCCATTGAAAAGAAGTGTTTGGTACGTAAAAACCAAAAGGAAATGCTGGACCAGCCAAGAAACCATTAAGGTACCCGACAAGTGTTGATCGTCTTGCTCTGAAACAGAACGTCAGAAACGAAGAGCAAAAGTTAAGAAATTTTCCGGAAAAAATAATCAAAATTAGTGGGTAGAAATGACAGATTCCACGGAGGCTGCATCTAAGGCACATAAGCTCTATCAATGCTGAAACAAGCCACTGGGAGGAAGCAACAAGTCTCTCAGAGGATTTGCCTGAAGGACGGGCAGATGATAATGGACCTGTCCGCGACTCTCGTTGATATTGCGGCAAAGCTGTCTGACATTCTTCTTCTCAATAGTTTCAAATAGACCCAAGAAGAGGGAATGAGGAAAGAACCAGCTGGCCTTTGTACCGAGCAAATTTTCATCCTTAGGATGCTGTTAGATTAGCCTAAAGATAAAAATTTTAAGAATAAAACTTTTCATTATAACACACACACTTACACACAAAAAAATAATGACTAAGCCGGTTTTGCTGCCCAGTCTTCAAGAAATTAAGCTCTGACGAATAAGTAGGTTTTTGGAGTAAAAATAAGGAATACCCATTTGGTTGTATCTGTGGTCCATTCCTTCCCCAGCTTAGCATCGAGCATAACAGTACAAGCTGGCGATTGTTTAACAGAGACTTGGTGAGATTCCGATTGTGAAGTTTTGCCGGTACGGTTTTCTTTAGGTTCTAAGAATATAGTCTAGAAGGAGTAATAAGTATCGTTAATTTTTTCTCGTTTATCGTTCATTTTCTCGTTTATCGTATCATTTGTCTCGTTAATCGTTTATCGTTAAGTTGAGAGACGATTTAAATAACTTGAAGGAGTAATTAGTATAGTTAATTTTTTCTCGTTTTTCGTTCATTCTCGTTTATCGTATCATTTTCTCGTTAATCGTTTATCGTTAAGTTGAGAGACGATTTAAATAACAATTGAATGTGTAAACATCGTAGATTGGTTCTTAATCTAAAAAATATTTAACAACGTTTCTTAGCTAAGAATAAAGAAATAGCCAGTAAACCGTCAACGGCTGTTACAGCTGCGGACGTTCCTCCTCTGCCTGAATCTTTTCAAAGCCCCTCTCTTTACTCCCTCTCATCAAATTCCAATGTCCTTCAAATCCTTTCGTGTGATTCCTTCCTGGTCTTTTTGGAGACGACATGCTTTTTGTTTTAACATAGATGGCTGGCCAAACCGAAAGATTTTTGAATAAATCAATTTTTGAAATGTCGAACATGTTGATTTTTTAAACGATATTTAACTTTGTTTTGAACGATTATCATCCTTCGTGAACTTCATGAACTTGTTTTGCGTCTAGAGAGGCAGGTTTGGAGGAGTAGCGTGCTCATTGGGACATATCCTCATTTGCTGTGCTTCCAGTTTACATTCGGTTGCTTTTCACAAACATTTGTGTACACGTCTGGTGCAGTGACGGTTTCAGGCCTCGTAAACTGGGGGGGGGGCAAGGTGAACACAAATTACAATTTTGGCAATTTTTTAGTTAATCAAGAACCTTAATAGGAGCGTAAAACCATACAATGAAAGGAACTTAATGTCAGACGTTAAAAAAACTGGTGGGGGTTAGCCTCACCCCCCCCCCCCGCCGAGGCCTAGAATCGCCATGATATTTAGAGCCAAAAATCCAATTTTCTTTTTTTTTCAGTTTTTCCAGTTTTGCAGTTTTCTAAATCCAGTTTTGCATAAAACATCTTACAACTTTTGTTTTAGCCAAAAATCCTACAGATGTACATATCTGTAGTGCCTAAAATCCTATATCTTTTTATTTTTACCGAAAATGATAATTGAGCTTAGAGCAATTGTACAATTGTTTTTCCTGTCTAAAATACCCATTCAAAGATGGAAAGTCACAAGTTGTAAGTTCGAGCCGCCATCCCACGGGTCTTGTAAAAAAAAAGATCAATAAAGATAACGATAATCAATAAAGATAATGATAATACGTGATGTTAGCAAAACTGATAAGTAATCTAAATCCTAGCCATCTGTTTTTGGCTAGGAATGTTTTTAACTATATGGAAACTCATTTACTCATCTACTTATTTACTAGACTCCCCGGTTTGCTTTTGCTCTTTTCTTATTATTTAACCCGAGGGGTTCAAATCTGTCCCTTGTTTTCAGTACTCTTGGTTTTATAGTCACGAATCGAGTCGTTGTGATTGACTTTGGATAGACTGGATTAAAGAAAAGAAGAAGACACTTACCTGGAAGTATGCTAGGCACTGTTCCTCAATCTTAATTCTCAAATAAAATATTACCTTTTGTTGTGTTTGTTATTCATGTTTTTACAAATGTGTATGTCGGACCATCAGTGAGGGAAGGTGAAATTTGAGAAAATAACGTCACCTGACATAGGACCTTTAATAGCTTTTGTTACTTTTTCTAGAAATATTAGCTTGGGACTTGCGTATCGGTGCCACCGTAACTACAGATTTGGCGGTTTTTTAATTAATGCCAATCTGTGTCTAAAATTTTTGCGACAAGTAATACAACAAAACACCTTGTTTAGATAGAATATTCTTGTCATTAAATGAAACTCTCTCCGCCCAACTCAACCCTCTTTTAACCCAATCCCTTGCATCTTGACCCTCTTTAATTCAATCACAGACTAAGTCCCAAGTAAGCTCAACCGATTTTTTATAGGGGGGGGATTGGGTTACGTGGGAAGATCTTTTTCATGGGGGAAGATATATCCCAACATTATTTAGAAAACGATCAGAAATTAAATTAAAAAAACAAGTTTTTTCAACTGAAAGTAAGGAGTAACATTAAAACTTAAAACAAACAGAAATTTTTTCGTGTATGAGGGGGTTCGTCCCCTCTTCAATACCTCGACGTCTACGCTAAAGTATTTTTAGTAATTTCAAAAGAGCTATTTATTCTAGTTAAATGGCCTTTATGATTCAGTGGTCTTTCTTAAAGAATTATAACAAAGCTCGAACTTTTGCGTAAAGACTGAGGCATTGACAAGGGGGTGAACTTCCTCATATTACGTATACGAGGAAGTTCACCCCCTCGTCAATACCTCGCTCTTTACATTAAAGTTCGAATTGTGTAAAATAAACGCATTTAATTTTACCTTAAGCAGCTTCATTACTATAATTTTTGTGATAATAAACCAAGGATATTGTATGTGTTCGGCTTGAGGTTGTTATTAAATTAAAAAAAAAAGTTTTTTTCCAACTGAAAGTAAAAATAACTTTAAAACTTAAAATGAACATAAATTATTACGTACATCTTTTAAAGATCTTTCCTTTCATTCATTTCAGTAATTTGAGAATTGCTCAACTTGTGACTCTCATTTTCATAAAAATAGTTTCGACCTCTTTAGCCGTTTTGTTACTATGCCTTACAAAATTAGTTCCGCAAATATCGCTAATTTAAGTAACGCGGGAGAAATTTCTCGTGGGGGAAGGAAATTTTTCATGGAGACGGAGCTGGATTTCCCGACATTATTTAAAAAACGATCCCCATTAAAGAAAAAACAAGTTTTTCAACTGAAAGTAAGAAGTAACATTAAAACTGAAAACGAACAGAAATATTACGTATTTGAGATGAACTGTCTCTCCTTAGTAGCTCGCTCTTGCGCTAAAGTTTCTTTTTCAACTTAAAACAAAAAGGTTATTATTCTAATTAAATAGCCTTTGCGATTCAGGAGTCATTCTTAAACAATTGAAACAAAAATCAAACTTGGGTTATTATAAGGCTATTATCAATTTAGAAACTAAAATTAATATGCAAATTTCGTTTTAATTATTCATGTACGGTGAGCCAAATTAAAAACCTGCATTAATTCAAAAACATTCAGAAATTAAATTAAAAAAACAAGTTCTTTAATTGAAGGTAAGGAGCGACATTAAAACTTAAAACAAACTGAAAATATTCTGTGTATGAAAGGGGCTGTCCCCTTTTCAACGCCCAGCTCTTTACGCTAGCGTTTGACTCTTTGTCGCAACTCTACTTTTCAAAACAATACAAACTTTAGCGTAAAGAGTGGACCGTAGAGGAGGGGACAATCCCTTTCATATACAGAATAAAACCCTTACTTTCAGTTAAAATGAAACTTCTTTTTATTTTTCTTAAGAAATTTGGAAAACTCGAATACAGAGCTAGGTATTGACGAGGGGGCGAACCTCCTAATAAACGTAATAATTGCTGTTCGTTTTAAGTTTTAATATTGCTCCTTATTTTCAGTTGAAAAACCTGTTTTTTTCATTTAATTACCTTCAAATGTGTACTTTTCGGATGCTCAATTCAGAGCATCCAAAAATACAAAAAATATGTATTTTCCTT
The DNA here is from genome assembly GCF_032884065.1 of Artemia franciscana. Lineage (NCBI taxonomy): Eukaryota > Metazoa > Arthropoda > Branchiopoda > Anostraca > Artemiidae > Artemia > Artemia franciscana. The sequence goes on along the minus strand of NC_088882.1, from coordinate 28,755,507 downwards.
ATTAGGCCTTCAATCTTCCGTGGGAAATAGGTTCAATGTGATATTATGGAGAGTTTCCTTTATGATGGAATGTAACATTATTTATAGGTTTTATTTTTTATTTTTGCTGATGGTGTTTAATTATAAACATAGATTTTCTATCCAAGGAATTAATATTATTTTTTGTCTTTTAAGGTCCTTTGGACAAAGAAAAAGTTCAGTGAAGATTTGGAAACGGGTTCGTGGACCTTATTAGCCTCGGTTGATAATACTTTGCTTGGTTATATTGATTTCCCAGTTTTTTCCGATCTAAGCCTTCAAAGATAAATTTTTGGTAACGTTTTTTTTTTTTTTTTTTTTTTTTTTTTTTTTTTTTTTTTTTTTACGTGAATGATCAAGCTAAAAATATAATTCGAAATATTTTGATAAATATAGTTTGTTTCTAATTTTAAGCAAAAGTTGAATAAGCACTTTTTGGAGTCAATAGGATCGGTAGAACGAAGGGGGATAGTCAGTGAAGATGTGAATGCAGGTAATTTTTTACGTAGCCAAAATGTGGCTAGCACATTTTGGCATCAGGAAATTCAATTCTTGGCTATTTTTTGAGTGAGACGTAAGGCGATTAGGTAAAACCTAAAAAAAAAATTTGGGCCTTTACTACTTACTTCTTATAGAATTTGAACTTGTATCAGCTTTAGTTTGAACAAAAATCTGAAATTTACTACAAAAATTTAGTATATGTTGGGATTTATGGTAAAATTCTAGTTAATTGACTTCTTGCTATCTCAAAAAAGGTTTATGTTAGGAAAATGAAACTTTCAGGGATGAATCTACAGACTAAAGTATGTCCCGGGAAGGTATTTTGAAGCAACTACCTCCACTCCTTTTCCCTCTAGAGGGCCCTGACCTTTGATGACCTTTAAAAATATGTGTGTTATAAAAGTGAAACCTTGCAAAATAGATCTTCTGCTTGAATGAAGTACAACAAAATTGTATTCAGCTTCATAACTTTGCTCAATTCCATTTTATAAGGTTTTAAAGATATGCAAATACATTTCCTAAACTTTGAAAAAAAACAATGGTATGGCTCAAAATTCTACTCAAATAACAGGAAGTACATTTTCAGAACTAAAGGCAGAGAAAAAGCAACTAGTAACTGAAAATTAAGGTAAAATGTTGTTTTGTCAAAATTTCAATAGGTATTGACCTGTCATGTAGGCAAATTTCAGGGCCCTCTAGAGGGAGAAGGAGTGGAGATAGGTACTTTAAAATACTTTCCCGGGACATACCTTAGCTTTTAGACCCATCCCTGAAAGTTTCATTTTCCTAACCTAAACCCTTTCTGAAATAGCAAGAAGTCTATTTAACTAGAATTATTTTATTTAATTATTAAACTCTAATTTAATTAGAGTTAATATAATCTAATCTAATTTAATTATTTAACTCTAATTAACTAGAATTTTACCGGATTTATAATTCCAAGGCTTCTAGTAGGGAAAATCATCCAGACTGAAAGAAATTATTGTTCTAAACATGAACCTTGAGTTAAGTTGTCTCTCGGATGCTGACGCTCCCTAGTTTCTTTTTAACTCATTTTTTGCTTTTTACTCATGCCACAAACTCCTTGATCAAGACAAACTTGTCTTAATCTGGATACCTGGCCTGGTTCTTCCTTACGCTATGATCCGGCACATGATCAAGTGTTGCGCTACTTCGTCTCAGTTCATGGTCCCAGATCTCGGTCTCAGTGCTCTTCAACCGTTGTTTATCTCGTTTTTGTCTGTGGTTTCGGCAGCCCCCAAAGATTCTAGGTCTTTCTTAGGTATAGTCTGACCGAGATATACTTTTAAATGTGCTACTAAAGTGTTGGGAAAAAATTAAGACAACACTGCCAAATGAGAAATTTCTCAAGACAGCATTTAATCCATCATAGAAGTTTAGCTGAGATAGCTGAAATCAGTATCTTTTTCTAATTAAAATACTGAAATACAAATGACATTAAAATACTGAGTTTATTGTCAAGTTCAGTCATCCATTTCATTTCATTCAATAATTCATTCAATTCACTTCATTCAACTGATCATTGGTTGAAATACTATATTTTATTGGCATATGCTATTGAAAATGAACGAGTTAAGCCCCCATTTAACTGAACTCAAGTTTAGGCAAATCATCCTAATGGGTGGATTCTCAAGGGAGTTGATTGGAATGAGTATCAAATCAAATGAGGCTTGAATTACGGGGGGATTTAGGTGTAGGGGGGGGGGGTGTATAACAGAGATTGAGTTGCATGGGGTTCAGTTAAACAAGTATTCAGCTGTACGGGAGCCAAGCCAAAAGCTGCAGGAATTTATCAACTCATGGGGAAAATGAGCTAAGTGCTTCCTTTGTGCAAGAACGAGCTAACCTCATGATGCCAACTGACTCTATGCAAAACGAACTAAGTTTTGCCTCACTGCGCCTAGAACATGCGCGTAGCTGGCAGAGAAGATATTAATTTCGTTTTAATCCCTGGGAATAAAAAAAAATTGTTAATTGGAACCAAAAATAGACTGAATACTTTTATCTTATATAACAAGTTGAAAAAGGACAAAACTAGAAAAAAACAGAAAAGAAAAGAAAAAGGAGGATGATTGCAGTTAATAAAAAGGAAAACATAATATAGACCTCCGGTCTACCATCCTCAGTACAAAAAAAAAAGATCGTAAAAAATAACCGCTAAAATGAATAATGAATAAAAGACTGAAAACTAGTACATAGAATAAATATGATAAACAAATCAGTATTATTTATGAAACAAATAACAAATAAAAGGCTGAAAACCGGTAAGTAGAAAGGCTCTGCTTTTATTTAAGTGTGGGTTTTCTTACGGTTTCTTATTTTTAGAGATATTTTTTTATGGTCTCGTTTTTTCTTTATTTTTGCGCT
>NC_088882.1:28715323-28752500 GCF_032884065.1 Artemia franciscana | reverse complement strand
TTCTAACTTCCATAAAATAAATACATCATATAATATGAATTAAGTAAATTCAAGAAGGATAACAAGTACAGGGAGTCGACTTGAAAAAGCGTAACAGCGTTTCACGTTGAGTAAATAGGCTAGACCTCTTGTACTGGTCCGTAATGCAAACTTGTTTCAAATTGGTGGGTTGGTTACAACTGACAATTCACACACAGTTTTACATGCTACACCTAGCTTTGGAAAAACACTTTTTTAGGAGATTATTTTTGCTGAAAATGCCTTTTGTGTTTCCATGGAAAAAACGGTCAGTTTAGCCCCCCAGATATTGAAAAATACGCTAGCCCTCTTCTTCTGACTTTTGAGAATTGACTCCACTGGTAATAATGCTACAAATTTTAAAGGAGTGGAGCTATAAAAAGATTGGAAGGTCCGATTAACAGAATTTCTTGTTGAACTATTCTACGTGTTGTTTCCCAATCAACTTCCCATTTTATGGAAGTTACCCTAAAGTGGATGATCGTCAATAAGCCAAAAGGATTATTTTGTACAGATCTTAAAAGGTTATAATAAGTTTACCTCTCACTCAGACTAACTGTCCTAGCTTGATCATCGTATTTTAATTTATCTAAAATTAAAAATCACATTCACTATGCCAATCTCTTTATTTTTTATTTTTTAAATAAGCTCACGAATACAAGTTAAAAAGCTGCTCAGAATATGCAACTTAAAATTGAAAATAATCAAATAAAACGTACCCTGGCAGGAGCACAACAACACAAAAGGGGCTTTGTAGAACACAATCATCATCATCTATAATTGATTATTTATTTGTTTCCCAAAATTCCAGACAGTAGAAGATATTTGTCCAAGTAGTCCATAAATGCAGAAAGGACCAAATGTTAACCTCTTATTATAAGCAAGGGGATGAATTTAAATGTATGGGTTACTTCGGGATGAAGATTATAACGAACAATTAATTATGATTAAATATAATTGGCATCTGGAATGCACCCATAATATAAATTGCCCTTCAATTTTTTGTTTTAACGTCATATACGCGAAGGATACAATGAATCAAGGACTTAATCATTTATATACAATGGTGTAAGTGTGTTCAAGGCTTTAAAGCATCGTCTTGATTGACATAATTCACCCTATCAGCAACATTCTTTTTTTAGGAGGATCATTTTTGAACAGCCGGCTATGACTGGACAGCCTTCTAAAATTTCAAAGCTATGATTGACTGTCCGATTTAAGCCTGCTGCTGACAGGGTGAATGATGTCAATCAAGAAAAGGCTTATGTAGAAATAAATTCAAGGTCTCATTAGAAGTGATGCATGGAAGAAAAAGAAAAAATAACCTACAATTGAACTACTCACTTGTCAAATCAAATTACTATAAAATTAGAAAATATATGAAGCCACATTGGCCTACCACGATAAAGCGAAAGAAGACAATCTAAAAAAACAACTGGTATATAACCAGTATTCTATTTCTGTTATTATTCTTCATGGAGCAGCTATTGCATATATTACTTAGATCTTATTTCTTTAATATTTTTAGATATCTTCCACAATGTTGTCATTGTTAAGGTTTTTTCTGCATCACCGTTGAGGAAGGCTTGTTATATACAGACATGTTCGCTTGATTGTACTTTTTTCTCCCCTTGCTGGCCATAAACCCAGTGTTTTCAAGATTGTATTTGTTAATTTTTCTGTAACACAAACAAGGCCATATCCACGGACGGGGAGGGATTAGGGAGTTTGACCCACTCCCCCAAAATATCCGACTCCCAAAAACATGACAAAAATACATATAAACAAATTTTTGACACGTTTTTAAGGATTTAGTTGTGACCTCCCCCCCCCCCCACTGAAGAAGTGAATAAACTGCTGGTTTTGATTTTACCGTAACAAAAATTGTGTAAGACATCACTTTCAGAAAAGCTTTCATATCTAAGGAACTAACAGTCAGGTGACAGGGGCACCTTTTGGGAAAGGGGGGACTACCCCAGTTCCCTAAAGTGTTATTCTGCCCCCCTCCCATTTAGATTATAAAAAAAATACTTTGCTTCAATTATCATTTATTTTTTTCGAAAAAAAAACATTTATCCCTCTGATCTTGAAAAATAATTCTTGTATTTTCATTTAAAAATAGAGAATAAAATCCGTTCCCCAACCCCTCCCTAAGTTTTCCTGAATTTGCGTCAATGTCGGGTAAATGAAACTTTGAAGCCAAATATTATGTCTTGGGATCCTGAGAGCATGATGTCCTTGTCCTGAGAAATATTATGTACCGGGCTCACCTACTTGTATTTAAAAAATTGAAGAGAGTTTGTCCAGAAAGCAACTGATTAATCGGCAGTGGAGAAGATTATTCAAAATTTATTTTGCGTTTGCTTATATATGAAAAGACTCATAGCCCCATCAATTACTTGATAAGTACCATGCCCTGCACTTACCAGCCGTTCTAACTTGAATTTCAACAGTATTTATTAAATTTTCAGAAATTAAAATGCTTATTGTTAGATATGGGTATCGGTCAAATAATACCACCATGCAGGAAATGCACCACCAAGGAAAATTTCAGAAGGGGTATTTTCCAGCAGAGGTGCTTTCCAGCAGGGGTGCTTTGTCTCCCCTAACCCTTCATAAATTTAAAAAAGTACAAAGGCCCAGAGAAACATGAAAAAGGTTTGCATGGAATTTTACAATGTATACAAATATAATTATATTTTTAAAATGTAGTTTACACCGAAGGCCGTATCCAGGAGGATTTGAAACCCCCCCCCCCCCCCGAATTATTAATCAGACTCGTAAAAACGTAAAAAATACACATTAAAAAGTGATACATATTGTAGTTTTTTGTAACCCCTCCCGAAAAAAAAACTTCTGTAAATCCCCCTCTGAAAAAAAAAAACCTGGACCACCACTCAACCGTGGTTACACCTCTCAACGCAGCTTCAAAAACAGAAAAAAGAAGAAGCAGGAATTTCTGCCAACAATGTCAGACGCAAGGTATGCACATGACGTTGTTTATCGCCGGCAAAGATAATCCAAAAAGGATGTTAAGTGCCACCTATTTGTTTTTCGTGTTGTAGCTTAGCTACGTTGACAAATAACGGTAATAAAGACCCTTCATTTCTGTGCCATAGCGATAGTAGCACTAAAGCACCTTTTTTGTGAATAACACTCCTAAGGTGTAAAACCCTTACTGCCATTATTACAGAAATTAGGACAGAGATTTATAGGATTATATGAAACACGAGGTTTAATCTTTGTAACAAGAGGAATAATAAAGGAAAGTAAGATGTGATCTCTTCTAATCGCCTTATACGCCAAAATCGACTCTCCAAAATTTGTGAATAAGCTTTCTAAGGCGAAGAATTCTTATAACCCCTACGACACTAACTAAGGCGTAGCTTAATGAGAATCTGTTTAATTCTGTTTGACCATTGAGTTGGTGAAACTGCTTTCAAATAAAATAACGTACTAATGGTTTACTAACTCTATAGATGAAAGTCCTCTATTTTGAGGGGCCTTCGCATTGAACTGCTTTATAAAACTGACTTGCTTTATGAGCAGTATAACTGCATCCACATCACAATCATGACCTTGGATTAGAAGTTATATAAGGGCTTTGCAGGACTAACATACCCCTTTCACTAGATGCTACAAATACAAAATGGAGCTTCGACAAACGAGAGAAGTCCCGATATTTTTGCAATATTTTTTGCGTAGAATCTTACAATTCTATTTCCGATTTCACAGGGACTGACTAAATATTTGGAAAACTTTTTAAAAATGGGTTTTTAAATTTTCAAACTTTTTAAATTTGAAATAAAGAAAATAAAAACTTCCAACATTTACTTTATGCGTACATATTCCACCTAAATTTTAACATGGGATAAGTGAAAACTGTCTATAACCCAAAACGATGTCAATTTATTTTGCTTAGATTTTTATTTTGTAAATAATAGTCTCCAATGTTTTATTTTAAGGGCTGCTTTTCAATAAAACTGGGCTGAAAACTCCAGAGCATATTGATTAATGCAAAAAATCGTGTCTCTATGGCATTGACATATCCAGTTGTTCAAGGGTGAATCACAAAAGTTAAACACCAGAAGAATGCAAGTTAGATGAAATTTATGAAATATCTTAATATTTCGTTGGCCGTCAGGGTATATTCCAGTACTAAGAAAATTTAGCGATTAAATCTGCATCTTTTCTTGATTAAAACAGGTAATAAACCTAATCTTTGGAGTTGAAGAAATAAGATTTATGTTAAAAACCTTTAGATGCCTTTTATATAATTAATATACAATAAAAAACGAAAACACATAAAAATACAGTAGTATTAAATATTCCCTCAAAGCTGGGGTAATTTTGCAATAATTTTGTGATTTTTTTTTTTTTTAAACTGCCCTGAAAATTCTCCCAAGTTAATTTAATGACACATAAGTTAGAACACAATAAAACTCCAAATCTTCTGGTTTTAAACCAATAATACATAATTTTTAATAGAATCAGTTCTAAAATTCAACTGTGTTGTTTCTATGATCGAGGGACCAAATGAACCGAGACCGAATGATCGAGCCTCTGAATGAACAAATGAATAAGCATATATGAAAAAACGTGAATGATCATACGTCAAGGCCGTTGGGCAAAGACATCAGGGCAAAATACGCCATCAATGACTGCCTGTATATGCATAATGGGCATATACAGAATGATTTGTTTCGGAGAGGGAACAAAAAAGTAAAAAACGGAACAAAAACGCAGCTCGGACAACTTCTCATGGCCAAAATCCTGCTTATAGTTGAGGGTACTAAATGATACACCTTTATGGAATCAATTTGAAAAACAAAAACATAGTATTTAGAATAATATTATACTTTTCGGAATAAAATATCGACCAAATCGAGTGTTCTACTATTTTTACACAAATCAAAAATTCTTCTTTCAAAATCAAAAAGAAAATACCGCTATTATTTACAATATACCACCTATTCAACAGCAGACTCTGTAACACGTATATAACACTTTTCAATAAAAGGAATAATAAAGGAAAATAAAAGGAATAATAAAAGGCAAATAAAGGAAAGTAAGATCTGGTCTCTTTTAATCTTCTTATAAATGAATTAAGACACAGCAAAATCTGGCCAGCAAAATTTATGAATAAGCTTCCCAAGGTAATTACTACTTATAACCCTTATTAAAACAACTAAGACTGGGTTTTATAGTATTCTCTGAAGCTTATATTTAATCTTTCAAGTTGTTGGAAGTTTTCTAATAGGCTATTTTTTAGTCAGCAAGTAACTCAGGGCCAATGATGGATATAAGGGGGAAGGAGCGGAAATCAAGTTTTTAGCTTAAAATCTTTCAAGTAAAAGAAATAAAAACAGAAAGAAACGGTTATACTTTTTAAAGTCTAGGCAACCACATTTCAACAAGCAAAATTTTATTCATTATCTATTATGTTCGGAACACTGATTTCAGCTCTGAAAACACTTGCTTAGCGTTATACGACGGGTATTTGAAGCGATCATTTTTCGTTATACAGTCAATAGGTTTCCAACCCTCACAAATGAGCTATGTCGTTTGGCAAGCTCTGCTGTTAGCAAATAATGAATGAAAAAATATATTGATGTAACTCTGATTACAGCATACCTCTAAAGAAACTGAATACCGGAATAATGGTACAAATGAATACCAGAATATTGAAAATGTGCTATTTTATATTTAAATAGTATTCGGGATTTTTTTTTATGAAGAATGTTTATAGGAATAACTGATAAGATTCTTGATCTCTTTCACTCCCGTATACCAGCCCAAACTCCATGCTGGTTGTCGCAAAAGTGGTTTTTGTCGCAAAAGTGGAACCTGAGAAAATTTGCCTCATTTTAGAAAATAGGAAAAAACACTCCTTAAAAGTCATACAATCTTAACGAAAATCACACCATCAGATTCAGTGTATCAGAGAACCTTATTGTAGAAGTTTCAAGCTCCTATCTACAAAAATGTGGAATTTCGCATTTTTTGCCAGAAGACAAATCACAGATGCATGTTTATTTGTTTGTTTTTTTCCCCAGGGGCGATCGTATCGACCCAGTGGTCCTAGAATGTCGCGAGACGGCTCATTCTAACGGAAATTAAAAGTTTTAATGCTCTTTTTAGTGACCCAAAAAGTTGGAGGACACCTAGGCCCCCTCCCACGCTCATTTTTCCCCAAAGTCACTGGATCGAAACTTTAAGATAGCCATTTTATTCACCATAGTCGAAAAACTCAATAACGATGTCTTTGGGGACGACTTACTCTCCCGCAGTCCCCGTGGGAGGGGTTTAAAGTTACAAACTTTGACCTGTGTTTACATATAGTAATGGTTACTGGGATGTCTACGGACGTTTTCAGGGGATTTTTTGGTTTGGGGGAGAGTTGAGGTGGGGGGGGGGTTACGTGGGAGGATCTTCCTTGAAAAACTTCTCATGGGGGAAGAGATTTTCAATGAAGAGGCGCAGGATTTTCTAGCATTATTGAAAAAAACACAATGACAAAATAAATATGAAAAGTTTTTTTCTACTGAAAGTGAGGAGCAGCATTAAAACTTAAAACGAGCAGAATTTTTTATACATATGAGGGGTTTACCTTCTCGTAATACCTCGCTCTTTACGCTAAAGTAATTTTAGTAGTTTCTGTTATTTATTCTACGGCCTTTGTGATTCAAGGGTCATTCTTATGGAATTGGGACAAAATTTAAGCTTTAGTGTAAAGAGCGAGGTATCGACGAGGGTGAATCCCCTCATATACGCAATAAAAACATACAAATATAGAAGTTTGTTACGTAAGTTAATTCGTAAATTACGCATAATTTTTACTAATAAAAAATGTTCGTAAAAAATTAAAAGTTCTACTTGCCTTTTTAAGTAATCAAAAATTGGACGGCAACTAAGCTTCCTCCCTCGCTCCTTTTTTCTCAAAATCTTGCAATTAAAACTATGAGAAAGCCCTTTAGCCAAAAAAAAATTAATGGGCAAATTTCGTTTTAATTATTTATGTTTAGAGAGCCAATTGTCTAGTCATTGGAAATGGAAGGTTTCGAAAGGATGCGGAACGTGATGAGTTCACTTGCATTTCTGATATGAATGTTAGCGTTATTGATTATGATTTGGTGGACAGTAGGCTCTCACCTGAATCCCTAGACCTTGAGGTAGTGCATTTTGCAGGTTCAGACCATTTTTCTCTAATTTTGTATTTTCAGTCGACAAATATTAGTAAAAATTAACAGAAAAGAAAAAAACTAAAGAATCTGACATTTGGAGCAGGAACGAGCAACACTGGCTTGGTAAAATCAAGAATACTATGCGAGTGGGTGGAGAAACGTGCGACCCGAATAAAAGAGTATTTTTGCTCGTAGCCGATGGTACAACGGTTGAATGCCCTAGTATGCGAGATTGAGGAAAATACGGGAAGTGTAAATGAAGTTTCTTTAAAATTTGCCAAGCTGATACGGAGTCCTTTACCTGAAAAGATGTAAAAGAAGGGGAAACAAAAAATCGCGCTTTTCGACAATGAATGTGAACCGAAAGAGAAGAATTAAATCACATGCTACAATATGTTAAAAAATCCGAAAAGGAAATCGAGAAACTGGAGTTGCTCCGACATTATAGAAGGAAAAGAAAAGAGTATAAATTAATGATAAAAGTGAAGAAAATAGAGTTCCAATGGCGGGAACAAAATGAATATGCGCATCTTTATAAGTCAAAAAATTCACAGGAATTCTGGAAAAGAGTCATCAAAAAAGATGACTGCGCCCAGAAGTATTCCGCAAGAGGACGAGTACCCCCCCCCTCGTTCTTTGAGAAACTAGGAGCAGGTAAAGCATCTGGCACACAACAGCCTCCACCCGATATCGAATAACTGGCCTGAGAAGTCGGAACTGCCTCTCATGACCACACTGAATACCCCCTACTGGAAAAAGATTATCACCTTTGTCGCCAAATCCAGCGGGAAGAAATAGTAGATGCCATAAAATAAACTAGGGCTGGGTTTGCGCCAAGACCATATGGGATTCCAGCAAAGGCTTTAAAAGTACTACAAGTGGTATTGGCCTTATTTTACAGCTGAACACATTTTTGTGCATCTTTAAGTCACCGATTCCCATCAAATTCCTGAACAAAGTTGCCATAGCTGCTTTTCCTCGATTTGACATCTTTGAAATATGATTGCCCCATCTTCCGCTCGATGTTAGATGGAATTCTAAATATCTTGCCTGAGACACAACCTTCACAGCATCATCTTTCAAATTAAAACTCTCTACATGTTTATTTCCTGTTGATTGTCTATGGCAAAATAATCATCACCTTTGTCTTTTTTGTGTTAATTTCCAGTTTCTTTTCCTCTAAATATTCAGCTGTCAAATCCAATAGAGTTTGCAGCTCCGAATGGGATCTGGTGACCAAGACAATATCATCGGCAATAGTAATGATAATACATTACTTCCAAGGTGTAGAACTGGCCCACCTTTTTTCAAGGTATTTGGCAAGATCATTTTTGAAAATAGCAAAAAGACTCGGTGATAGGGTACTACCCTGTTTTATACCATTTACATTAAAAAAAAAACTCCAGATATACCGCTTCCTGCTATCTTTACTGCATTTCTGGTCAAACAATACATCGAAAGTAGAAGCCTTAGTTCAAGAAGGTTGAAATAAACAGGAATGGTGTCGACTGAGGGTTCAATTAACTAGTTCGATTTTAACAGGGTTGGCTTGCATGCACGCTGTTTTTATGTTATATTCTCCTTGGCCAAAGGAATTACGATTTTAAACTTAAAACTGATGAAACGCTAAAGGTTTTTGACCTATTCCCCCCCCCCTTAAAATATAGTACTATTCCATTGGAAATATGTGATCTCCTCAGCCAAGGCAACAATACGTGATATTTTAAAGCCAATACAAAATTTCTCTGATTTTCGCCCATTTCCTAGATGAAAACGTGTCTCAAAAAATAAATTGTCCTATGCATTAGAGTAAACTTTCCTCAGAGAATTATGGCTTTAAGTCTTAATCTGCTCAGAAGAGAAGTTTATTGACTCTCTTATTGGTCTGGTATTAAGGCAAATACTTGTTCCACAATTATGGTTCCCATGATTTTTGGGTTTTCCTAAAAAAAAAAAGAAACTTAGAATATCAGTTCTCAGGGGCCCATTGCCGCAATTTATTATTTGGTGTACGAGGGCTCGTTTACTTCATATTATCGATAAGTTTTAAGGCATACAAAGAAAAAATTTGGCCGAATTTGAGTGGAACGAATATTCTATTTATTCTTGGTCACTAATTAGAGTTACCTTAACCCAGGGACTTTAGGGTCAAAGTTTAGACTACACATAAAAAAAGGTTTATTGCCCTTTCTTGGGATTATTCCTGAAATTAGTTTTTTCTAGACAAGGTTTCCAATTGGCTAGGGACTCACGGATATAAGTCTCAAACAAATTGTCAAAATTTTCAACCTTGTTTTTTTAGCTCTTTAATGCCCTTTTTCTTCATATCAAACTGTTATTTCCCTTAGCTTAAGCAATGATCTTCAAATGTTTTAGATTCACCGGGAAAACTTTATTTTGCAGCTTTTCATTTCCATTTTTAATGAACCAATACCCCAAAAAAAAATCGGTTTTGGACCCTGCACCTCAAGACGAAATTTCTTTTGTACATTAACATCTCCCTGGCCCTAGGACTTCATAGTTTTGTCTTAAAATTTATAAAATCTTAACAAAACCGTATAAATGGCAGAAAAGGTTCTACATAAAATGAACAGAAAGAGAAAAAAAGGTGAAAGGTTAGTTGCAAAAATGCACAGACTCGATAAGAAATAGACGTTTAACGTTAAAGATGGTTTATATTTTTGTATGAAATATTTTATAATCACAAACCAAAGGTTCAAAGGTATAATAATAAGTTACACTCCAACAAAAGGGGTGAGATCTTAATGACAACTGAGCGATGAATGACCAAAACATAATAGAAGCTAAAGGCAGTTATCTAAGAAGATAATTTGTATTTCTGATTAAGAAAAAAGTCCCAGGGACTGTGAAACTGAAACTGGAGCCATAGATAATTAAAATATTTTGAAAAACCAGAAGCAACATTTGTTTCTTCAAATCCTACATTTATTGGATATTGGGCAATTATGTTTTAGGCTAAATACCATGATGATCTTCGAATACCATTTGTGTATGCTTACAACAGTCAAGAACAAGACACAAAATAATTTATACTTGAGTTAAGCATAACAAATTAACATTCTACTGGGCTGTTCTGCCGACACTATGGAAAACCAGATGTGAAGAATACTTTCTCAAAGAATTTCCGCCCCCGTTCTGGTAAAATTTTCAAGTTTAGATATTGCTCATAAAGTGTTTGCAGCAAAAAGCAAGTTGACAAAGTCAAGTGTATTTGTGTTGGAAAACCTAAGTAAAAAGCGTCAGGATCTATTAAACGAGGCTCGTAGCATCTTTGGCCCAAGAAGTGTTTGAAAAAAGGTAAAAAAAAGGTAAAGGATACGGCATTAGACTTTACTGTCCCTACCGAAGATTCTGATCTCTGTTTCTCGGCCCTTCAGCCAGGAAGTGCAATGGGGGGTTGGGGGCCAGCCATCCTGTGCTTTCGCACACCCTTCCTGTTCACCTTCCCCAGATTTCTCCAGGTACCCATTTAGAGCTGGGTCGACTCTGGCTAAGCTTACAGAGTCACGCCGCTGACCCCCGTCCCAAAATGAAGAATTGGGTTCACTGGGATTCGAACCCGCGTCCTCTCAGACAAAGGATCCCAAATCCAGCGCACCAGCCCACTCGGCCAGGACAAGAAGTGTTTGGTCTGATTATGGACAAGTTCTAGCAAAAGTTCCGGGTGAAACTCGTGTGCACAAAATAAATTATTTGCATGAATGCATTAGTATGTGACTGGTTAATATTTTCTTGATGTGTATGCTTTCCTCTGGTCATTTCTTTTTTTCAATTTTTTTTTCATTTCATTTAATTTTTTTCGTTTTTTTTTTCACTTTATTTTTTTTAGTCTCAGTATTTTATGAAAACTTAAACATATTTTCCCTGGATCAGTTTTGGAAATCCTTCTTCACTCCTTCATCCGATTTTAGGTTTCTTACTGTCCAATAGTATGGATGTCAACCTTTCCTTCATTGTTAAAACCACTTTCTAAGGTTTACAATAAAGCTAGAAACCTCATTAAGGAAACTAACCGTTCAAGAGTTATCTCATTACTTGATCTCGAGTCACTGTATATTCTTTTGTGTGCATGTTTTGCTTTTTTTCAGCTTCATCGTGACCTACCCCATCCCCTAAGTGTTCCACCATCTTTCACCTCTGATCAGAATAATTATAATCTTCGCAATACCAAAAATCATATTCAAGTTCCTTTTACTCCTTGTGTAAGTTCAGACTTTAATCCTTTAATTGCGAGTGATATTGTATGGAATAAGTTGTCCGAATCAGCTCGAAGGTCCCACTCATTCGGTTTGTTCAAAAAAATTATTAAAAATTCTTTGGCTTCTTAGAAGTTATTTTATCTATTTTTATGTATATATATATATATATATATATATATATATATATATATATATATATATATATATATATATATATATATATATATATATATATATATATATATATATATATATTTATATATATATATAAATATATATATATATATATTATATATATATATATATATATATATATATATATATATATATATATATATATATATATATATATATATATATATATATATATATATATGAATATGTATGTATGTAAATGTATATATATTTATTATTATTTCATTGGAGTCTATTTTATTTTATCTACTGATCTACTAAATTAATTTAGTCTATTCAATCTATTAGTCTATTTAATTATGTTTTCTATAGTTTTTATTTTATTTATATTTCCTTTTCTTTTCTGTTTTTGCTCTTCTCTCTTTGAGTAAGTGATTTTTTTTCTCTGAGTAAGTGACTCGTTTATTTTCCCCCTTCTTTACAGGCCAAAGATCCTTTGGGGGAATAGTAAAATGTAATATTATATGTGTGTTTCGAGATGAATAAATATTAAAAGGTGAAATATTTATTTGCCACCAATGGCCTAAAAGACTGTCAAACATGAGTTTTTTTCTGGCAGCAAAGATTAGTCAAAATCTAAATTTGGATTTTATGATTATTGGAGGCTTGAGAGACCGAACAGTGTTAGCAAGGTGTTCACTCACATCCTAGCATGAATCTACTTAACCAATCTACTTCTACTTATTAACGCTAATTGATGCTATTTGCCGTTTATAATCCTTTTTGTTGTGTGAAAATGTCTATATTTGACAACTAGCGCAATAAAATGTGAATATAGTGTTTCGACCTGGGGCCCCAGTTATTTATCAGATAAATGTCCTTTTTTGTATAAATAATTTATTCCCTTTAAGCTTATTCCTTCAATTCTTTTTCCTTTGACAATTATTTTCCTTTTTAAGATTTGCTAATTGGCTAAGGTTCAAAGAAATAAAATCTGGACTATGACTCACCAGCTAGTTCAGGTAAATTTTTACGTCTTTTTGGATAAAATAGTCAAATAATAAATTCTCTTCAAGAAAGAAGATTCTTCAGCCATCTACGACCGGTCAGTTTCAATCAAAGGGACATTCTTGTGTATGTTTGAAAAGAAGATATTATTTTTGAGTTGAGCATTATTTTGTTATTGAAAGAGAATAGTGATTTTTTCATCTAATTGTATTCTGATTTTTTTTTCTAGTATAGTGTTTTTTTTTTAGAATAATGAGATTTTTAGCTGATATATTTTATTGGAAAGTATTTACATCCCAAGTTGAGTAGAATAGACCTAGACGATGAGGATTCCCCGAAGTACACCGCTGTCGATAAAGGTGGTCTTACATGCAAGTGCAAACAACCCGTTTGATTGCACGCGTAGCGTCTACTCTCTCTCTAAGTCGTACCGGATCGAGACAGCATCAGCTAGAAACGATTATAATAGTAAGTTCTCTCCAGGACGGTTTTTCTAGGCTTTTCAAGTAGCCTGCTGTTACAATCTCAGTAAGATCTCATAATTATATTAAAGTGAACATTTAAAAAATACTGTTCCCCCCCCGGCTAACTTTTATCAAAAAATTCAAATTAAAAAAAAATAAAGAATACGACATTAGACTTTACAGTCCCTACCGGCGGTGCTGATCTCCGTTTCTTGGACCTTCAGTGAGGAAGTGCAATTGGGGGCTGGGGGCCAACCATCCTCTATTTTCGCACACCCTTCCCGTTTACCTTAACCACATTTCTCCAGGATCCACTTAGAGCTGGGTTGACTCTGGCTGAGCTTACAGAGTCACGCCACTGACACTCATCCCAAACTATGTATTTGGGTATACTAAGATTCGAACCCACGCCCTCTCAGACAAAGGATCCTGAATCCAGCAAACCAATCTACTCGTGCAGGACGGCTACAAATTCAGGTTCTGATTAATATGATCCTTTTGAAAAGGTATGTGCAAAATAAAAAAAAAATGGAGCAGACAGAATAAGGTAAAATAAAAGCAACCTGAATACAGCTGGTTACTTGATGTAATGATGTGTCAAAATCTAAACCTTGGTATTAATTAATCTGATAATTCTGAAAAAAACTATATGATCTACAAATCCGTAACCAGATCACACAAGCTCATATAAAAGCAATGTTACAGAAACAAAAGCAAAGTCTACGGTTTATGGTCAGTTAGTTTATAAAATAAAAACTAAATCAAGGAATTAAATGGTAAACGATTTGTTAGAAACTACCTGCAATTTTTATAACCATGAATCCACTCTTTATACATCATACTGGATTTGTTGGCTATGGTGCCACAAAATTACCGCCCAAAGGTCATTTGAAGTTTTGAATTTGCAATTTTCTAGGTTTCAGAAGCAAAATTTCAGGCAAACGCGAATCTGCTACCCAATCTATTGTATAAATAAGAACGAAAACTAAAGGCCTTACACACAGACTCCGACTTCCTCCCATTGCTAGATGCACTCTAGTGTCTAGGTTTTCGGTAACCGCCTGTTGAATCCTCGGTATAAATTTATAGTATTCCTTTTTCTCTGGAGTAACATGCGCTTGAATGCCCAGTTTTTCATAAAGCTCAACGAACAAGAACTCCGATCCAAAATTTCCTAAAAAAAATGTAGATTACAGATACAAGAAGCAATCACTAACCAAAATAAAGCCATGTAAATACTTAACACTTCAACAAAACCACCAGAACTGAGAAAGTAACAAAACAATTAAAAAAAGATAAAGCTTTTCTTAATCTCTCGGTTCAAAAATGTATGGAGGGATCTTTGAAATTCTATTTGAGACTGAAATAATGAGGCAAAGTTTAATTGAACGGGGGTGATTAAAACAATTTATTTCTATGGCTGGATTACAAAAAGCTTAGTTGCTGGAACGTAAACAGATTCTTCTAGGGTCAAAAATAAATATGCTGGAGCAACAAACAACAAACAGTATAGTAAAAACATCATTTGATATTTCACAGTTAATAGATGACGTTACTATGTGTTCCAATTTGAGTATTTCCCATCAACGATGGACAATAATTATGATTTATGTTATTATTCTCGGCCAAATTAAGAACTGTAAGAATTTATCGCTGGGAAGCCTGATTAATATAAAGCCTTTTTGATATTTATTAAGAAAAGAACGTTTGAAGAAAAGAGCGTGTGAAGAAAATGCCAGCTAGTGAAGAAGAGAACCTATGGATAAAATGTCGACTAGAGAAAAAAGTTCAGTATGTTTTTGCATTTTAAACCGAAAAAATAACTGGTAAAGTGCTTTCAAGAAGCCAATAAGACTAAGATAAAGTTTATTATTCTAAAAAATATAATAAAAATAAAACATCCAGTCGGAGTACTCCCCTTCCCCCCCACACGGCTCTATCACCTGGAATGCAGGGAGAAAAATAATGAATCAAAAATGCTTTTACGATTCTTAGACACCAAACGAGGGGAAATTTCTAGTCAATTTATTTAAATTATCCCAGGCAAAATGACAAGCAGTCAGGGGGTTTAAGTCCGTTCTGACAGATAAACTAAATGGAATCCAAATACTATCAAATATTATCCTGGTAATATTATTAGGAATACAATTTATAGAATAGCCACAGACAAGAGACGGTGATAAAATATCACCGTGCAAATAAAATAAAAGCACTCACGCAAAAATAGAAAATGAATACAAATCTAACAATACTACTATTGCTACAATCAAGTTATAGAACTATTTGTTTCAGGAATAAGACTTCTTGCTTTCTCATATATCATAGAGAGTGGAATCAGGAGGAAAGCAATTGTTGAAATCCATTGAGTGGGGCAAAGAGACGTGAGACTGACTTATACTCTGACAGAAGCTTTTTAGAATAGACCCAGGTTTGAACTTTCTGAGATTTCTAAGATATCGCGACACCAGTAGTGTAGGCCCAATCTATTCCATATGGGCCCTGTCTCTTTGAATCCCGATCCCGGCACTTTTTTTAAACTTGTTGAAGACGCAGGTGCTTGTTACGTAATAGGAGTTGCTTGTTACGTAACAGGGAATGCATTCTTCAAGAATTCCTTGGTTGTTGCGTAATACTTATACAACTGCTGGAACTGAGGATGACGCAATATTACGTCACTTGTTTTAGTTCAGAACCCGCTAGTAAAGAGAGAAATCCTTGGTTATAACTGAAGCTGACATAATCTTGCGTGAATTGTTAGAGCTCAGGGCCCACTAGTCGGGTGGGGGACCCTCTGTTGTAACTGAGGACGGGGTACCACGTGAGTGTTAAGTAGTGCTCTAGGAGATGTTTTTTCCTCAACATGTTTTTTCTTCTTCGAGATTATTCAAGATTTCTTTTTTCTTCAAGGCTTTTTTTTCTTCGAGAAATTTCTTTTTGAGATATTTTTTCCCCGAGAAAATTTCTTTAAAATATTTTCCTCAGGGAACCTTTATAAACAGTCGTCAAATATTCTTGCCCGCAGTAGTAATCGACCCGATATTTCCCCAATGGAATGGTTTCTTAGACATCTGGACCCACAAATATTTCCTAATTTTATATTCAGGGAGATAAATTCTATGAAATAACCTGTTCCCTGCACGGAGAATTCTCTGCAGGGGTTTCTAGATCAATGAAGCTATTCATAGCGTATATATTTCCATTCTCCCCGAAAGCCCACTAGAATCCAACAATATTATTAATTATGGATCAATTAGGTACACCTGGCTGTGAGAGTGTTATTAATTTTTTGACATGAGTTAGACAGGTAAATTAAGGTACTGAAGGAAGTGAGATGCTATGTAGCATTGATTTTAGATATTTCATTGCGTAACTGATTACATACTTAAGATTCATCACGAAACAAGAAATCTAAAAGATGACGACTTTTGTTGTAGATAAAAGTTTTATTAATAAATAAATTTACAAATTGTTTTAAAGCATTTTACTATTAGGGCATTGAAATTTAGCAGGTAGAAATGGGTATTTTCCTCTATAAAGTCATCCAATTGAAGATTACCAACATAAATGCTGAAAACTCGCCATAAGTATACCCACAACATCAAAAACATAATACTGTATGGAAACCATGTATTCCAATCGATAAATCTAGATCCGTTCAGGGGAAGGGATGAGTTATTAGAGGTAATTTCAAGGTGACACAATACATGTAACTTAATTCCATATTTTGTTCATTTTTTGTTAGTATTATTTTCTAGCAGTTCACGCCACCGTGGGACTCTCTATGTGGCACATCACATCCTCTGGCACCACTCAACATTCCTATAGCATTCTCAGATATTTTCATGATAAAAATCATGCTTTATATCCATTGGTTCGTGTTTTCGCAACCCACCCCGACGTAATGCACTATGTCAATTCACTTGTGTATTCATGTTTCTGAAATTACAACCCACGATGCTTAAATGTAAAAATATTTCTTATAAAATAAGATTGTTTTAAATATTTGCGTTTTTAAATGAAAACTAGAACCCTTTTTCTTAAATAATCAAATATTCTTAATAAAATCAGATGTATTCTAATCG
This sequence comes from Artemia franciscana, assembly GCF_032884065.1. Lineage (NCBI taxonomy): Eukaryota > Metazoa > Arthropoda > Branchiopoda > Anostraca > Artemiidae > Artemia > Artemia franciscana. The sequence goes on along the minus strand of NC_088882.1, from coordinate 28,735,389 downwards.
TATGCGTTGCTTTTTATGAAAACTAAAGCCTCAGTTTTTTAAAGTATCAAACATTTTAAAAATAAAATCAAATGTGCTTTAACTATATGTGTCCTTATTTGACAAAACTATAATCCAAGTTTCTTAACTACTCAAACATTTTAAATATATTAACATGTATTTTACCCGTGTGCTTTTCTTTTTTATGTAAACTAAACTAAATCCCAAGTTTCTTAAATGATCAAATATTATCAATAAATTAAATATATTTTAAAGATGTGCGTTCTTATTTCTGAAAAAATAAAGCCTAAAAAATAAAGTTTTTTCAAGATTTATTTTTCAAGACATTTTTTCGTCGAGACGTTATCTTCAAGATTTTTGCCGCTGGTAACCTTTGTAATTCGTCAACAAAGACGCTTGTCCGCTGTTGGAGTCGAAAGTAAGACCAGATATTTTTTCAATGGAATCGTTTCATAGAAATCTAGACCAGCAAATCTTTCCTAATGTTATATTCCGGGAAATGAATTCAATGAAATAACCTGTTTTTCGCACGGAGAACTCTCTGCAGAGGTTTCTAGACTGACAAGGCTATGGATTACATTTTAATATCCATTTTCTATGAGAGCACGCTAAAATCCAACTATTTTGGTATTTTAGGCACACCGAAAATATAACAGTTCGAAATAAGGATGAAACCTTTTAATCGACTGTGAAACAAATATAAAATTTTAACTGAATATTTCGGACACATATAGTGTCCATCATCAGCTGTAAAATTTAAAAGGTTTCATCCCTATTTCGAACTGTCATACTTTCGTCACGGAAAGGCAGTGTGGTCTTCGAACTTATCTAAATTAGGCATACCTGGCTGTTACAGTGTTAATAATTTTCATACGTGAGCTAGACCGATTAAGCTATATACCGAAGGCAGTGAGATGTTACGTAGAATGGATTTTAGACATTTCATTGCGTAAATGATTGCGCATATAAGATTCATCCTGGAACAGGATGTCTAAAAGATGATAACTTTTTGAATCTAAAAGAGCACTAGTTTCTTAGATGATCAAACATTTTTAATAAAATAACATATACTAACCGTATGCGTTACTTTTTATGAAAAATATAAACCTTAGTTTCTTAAATGACCAAATATTTATAGTAAAATCAAATGGACTTCAACCATATGCGTCCTTATTTATCAAAACTAAAACCCAAGTTTCATAACTGTTCAAATATTTTTTATGCTTTCATTTTTTATTTTTTTATCATTTTTTATTTAGTTTTAGTTTTCAAAAAAACGGCTAAAATACATCTGATTTGATTAAAAATAATGAATCATTTAAGAAACTAAGATTTTGGTTTTCATAAAAAGGAATGCACACGGTTAAAAACATTTTACTTTATCAAGAATATTTGAGCATTTAAGAAACTTGCGTTTTAGTTTTCAGAAATTAGAATGCACACGAATAAAATATATTTGATTTTCATTAATAATATTTGATCATTTAAGAAACTTGGGGTTCAGTTTCCATGAAAAGAAAAACATTAAAATATATATTGTTTCATCAGAAATATATTAGGGACTTGGGGTAACACACACGGTTAAAAAACATCTTACTTTTAGTTTTCATAAAAAAAACGCACAGAGTTAAAATACATCTTATTTTATTAAAAATAGTTGAGCATTTAAGAAACTTGGGATTGACTCTTCAGAAATAAGAAGACGAACCTTTAAAATACATTTGAATTATTAATAATACTCAGTTATTTAAGAAACTTGGGTTGTTGTATCTTAACACACGGTTAAGATACAACTTGTTTTACTAGAAATATTTGAGCATTTAAGAAACTTGGGCTTTAGTTTTCAGAGATAATAAAAGACACGGCTGAATGGATCGGAATTTAGTTCCACCTCGCCTGGACTGTATTGTGCTTCTGTTTACATTCTAATTTTATGTAAATAGTCTCTCACGTTTTGTGAAACTGGTGTCAATGAATTTTTTTTGAAAGGCCTGTTGGAGTGGTTTTATAGATTTCACTGTGGAAATGGCTTCTGTGGCTATGTAACTTTGATTTGTTTTAAAAATGTCAATGCCTGACTTTTTAATACTAAAAGAAGGGGAGAGCAGCCCAGGTTTACCACAGCCCAGGTTCGCCATTTGTGTTTTACTCGCAGCCCATTCACGGAGAGAATCCCATAATCTAGTGTTTGAATTACCATCTAGTAGCGAAAGTTTAGGTGGATTAAGAAGCATGCTAAAACACGTTTCGTAGATTCTATGCGGTGAGTTGTTTTTGGTGCTATAAAACTAGATTTTATCCTAATGGAAAAAAGTCATGCTTAATTTAAAGGTATGAGAGGACTCTTGATATCAACGTGATCATCTGCAAATTAGCAACAATAATGGGTGCATATTTGACGCCATCCATGGTAATAACTGATCAGCACTTTTTTTCAAAAGAGGGAACAAACCCACGTTCGCCAACAAAAACCAGCTCTGGTTCGCCACTCCTAGGAATGGCGAACTAGGACCTGGCGAACCTGGACGGTTGAATTCTCGTATATGTCTTTTTATCTATAAGCCTATCTTCGTTTTTTTACCAAACCGGGAAGTAAATGTTTTGATTTTTGTTCAAATGACCTTTCTTCTTATTCTTTTGTGACCAACAGTCGGTACGATCAACCCTGAGAAAAAACACAATAGTTGATATTCCTGAATCAGCTTCAGATGACTATTCCTCCTCCGTTGGCGGCTTTTTTTTCCAAACATGTTTTAAATTTTTGGCTGCTATGGTGGTTGTGGCAGAAGCACCAACCATGAAAAAAAACTGATCGTTCCAAGTTGTGCTTTTCCTTTTTGTTCAATGTGTGGGCCTGTAAGTCTTCAATCGATTTTCAAGAATTTCGATTTCAATAGTGTGCTTTTTATTTCCATTTGACACCATTTTTGAGGTGTTTCTAGCTTCTTTTGAAATTCTCAAAAATTTGTCTCAATAACGACAGTTTATTGTTCTTTTAAATCAGATAAAAGCTATTATTTTGTATCAGCGTTCATTCGGAAATATTTCCCACAATACAGTTTCTTAAAACATGCGTTTTAAGATTAAGTTGAAAATAAGTCGTGTTTCACTCTTTACTAAGATATAATTAGTGCTGCACTAACCGCCATTATTCTGCTCAAACTTATCTGTTTGTAAAACCAGACGTGGTTCATGCACCGATAAGATTCCTTACGTATATAAAAATGCGATTCCTCACGTGTTAGTGAGCAAGGAGACAAAAAAATAGCGCTTCTTCTCCATCATTTACAAATTTTTGTCCAAATCTGAGATTCATTGCTTCTTTCTCTTGCTTCCTCTATGGGATATAAAGCCAAAATTCAACCTATATTAAACTATTTATCACATTAGGAGAAAATCATCACAATGTACAGGGAAAGGGTAGTTAGATGATGGCTTATAGAAGTAATACTGCTGATAATCCTGTGCTTATAATTCTTGACAATCACATTAGTCGTTACAGTAGCGAATTGCTTGAGTTAGCGAAAGAGAATCAAGTTGTCATGCTGACAGTGCCTCCGCACACAACGCATAAATTGCAATCACTTGACAGGTCATTTATGCATCCTTTGAAGGAATTCTACAACAGGGAATCTGCGACTTTTAGGACGCAGCACAAATGCAAGACGATTTCCATGTACAATGTAATCGAGCTTTGCGGAAATGCGCATCCCAAAGCCCTGACTCCAGAAAATATAATAAGCAGTTTTCGTTGCACTGGAATTTTCGATTTTGATCCCAATATTTTCAAAGATAACGAGTATCTCAGCTCATATGTCTCTGATCGACCATTTCCTCTGGACCAGGATGTCTTAGTGCCTACATCACCAGTTTCTGGTTCCTGTAAAGATGATGCGGCTAGCCAGTCTACCGACTGTGACCTATGCCTGACAAAAGCTTCTATGCACTAGTTGACATCTCTCCATTCCCAAAAGGTTCTCCAAGAAAACAAATCAGACGTGCAGTGAAAAAAAATCTACCGAAATCTTGACTGATACCCCAGTAAAGGAAAGTATCCCCCAGGAAGAAGAACTGAAATCTGCCAGGAAAAAGAAGAAAGAACAGAACAAGGGCCAGGGGAAGGAGAATGTAAAGAAAGCCAGATTACCAAAAGCAAGCAAGCAACTATTTATTGAGAGTGAAAGTGAATCCGATCATGTTGAGATGGAGCTCGATGATGATAGCGACAACAGTCTAAATCTAGGAGAAAATTGGAGGATTAGGGGAGCAGGCCAATAGAAGTGGGTGACTGTATCTCAGTTGGTCTTGCAGGTAAAAAGAGTGGCAAGCATTTCAATGCTGCAAAAGTTTTAAAGGAATACCCAGATGAGCTTGGTGTTAACTTCTTGAAGTCTGTAGAAATCAGCAAGTTCGTGCTGAATGAAGAGGAACCATGCGTCTTGAAGTCCGAGGTTGTAACAAGATTAGGAAAACCCTCAATCTCAGGTAGAACTTCAAGACTTTCTTTACGGCTTTGTCCAATCTTGAGCCATCTTTGTCAAAACACTGTTTTCAACACTGCTCCTACCTTAAATTACCTTAATTTGTATTGCCCAGCAAAATAAAGATGGATTAAATCCTGCAGGACTGCTCGTTAGTGATGACAATGGTTGGACGTCTCAACAGCATCCCACTCAGTTTGCCATGGCTTTGATGGCCCTTCTCCATCAACAGCTCTTTAAAGGCAGCAGCACTGGGGGGTAGTAACTGCTTCTTTGGTCAACAAATTCCACAAACTCACAATTCTGTTAGTGAAGGAGTTATTGTATAGCCTAGTGCCAGCTCTCTTCTGATATAGTTCCCAAATATGCCCCCTAGTTTTGGTAGATTAGTCAAGTTTAAATGGCTTGTTTAATGGAGAGTTATAATTAGGGAGCTTATGCATCATAATAATATCACCCATTTTATGTCTGTAGACAAGAGCGGGAAGTTTCAGTTTCTTCAGACAGGATGAGTAGTGCAAGTACTCTAAATTAGGCCTGACCCGTGTCTTATATCATTTATTCATCACCATAGGTGACCTATTAGTGATTCTTCTTTTTATAATGCCAAGGATTCAGAGTGCTTTGGCTTAAGTTGTTGGTGTGTGCATAGTGAATTTTAATTCTTTATCAACTATGACCCCCAAGTCTCTCTCTCCTGTGGACAAGAATCTAGTCTCTCTACATCCATCATCCCTAAAATATAAGATAAGATGATATTTATTTTCAAAAGGTTATCACAAGCTCTAAGAGCCAAATTTGCTTTATATGCTATGTAAGAGTAAAGAAAATAAAATTTAAAGTTAGTACATTAAGTCAACTTAACACACTCAACATGTTACATTAAGTCAAATAAACAGTCAAGACATTAAAATGGAAAAAGGCAAAATCATCAAAGATAAAGGGCAAATCAGAAAGCTTGACAATTTCTGAAAGGGTTAAATTACAAAAAGATTACATATAAACAAAAATAAAAACAGCAATACATGAGAAAGGGAACAACTTGTGGCAATACACCATCAACAGGGAGAGAGACAAAGGAGTTGATTTTGGTAAGGACACAATCACAAATGATTATTAAGTTGCTCCAGAATAAAGGGGATAAAACTTTTATGAAACCTGTCTGTAACAGCATGGATTGGACAGTAAGTAAGGATTGCTAAAGAGGCTGACTGGGGAGTTGGGGTCTAATGGGATTGTGAAATTCAGGGAGACAGTCCTCAGTATGGGATTGTAAATGACTGATTTAGTGAAATGCAAGCAAATTTTTCCTCCTTTCTTTTAAGGTGCAAATGCAAGCAAATTTTTCCTCCTTTCTTTTAAGGTGCAAATGCAAGCAAATTTTTCTCCTTTCTTTTAATACATCCAGTTTTAAGGAGGAAGGAGTATGGAATTTGCTTGCTTTGTAAATGATCCTGAGCGCATGCTTTGAACCAACTCAGTTTTGTCACTAACTTCACTTGAAGGTTGTGAATGCTAGACCAGACATGAACATTCTAATTGCAGCCTGACAAGGATGAGAAAACACAGCGAGAATGTATCTTAGGACAATTAAATTTGTTTAGTAGTTTCAACTGAGATAGTGAAAAAATTGCTTGTTTAACAACATTGGAAATATGCACGCCCCACTTAAGATCATTATAAATTTTGACACCTTAGTTGAAATCCACCAGGATTTCAACTAAGTCACTTTTAATATTCCTATGATATACTTCAAGGATCAACAAACCATCCACACATTTCCATCTTCGGGGGAATTCCTTGCCAATATCATTTATCATGACAAGAAATAAGAGTAGTTCCAATAAGGTCCCTTGAGGTGTTCCACAGTAAATAGGGATGGGGCTAGAGTAAGTATTTTTGTATTTTACAACTTGTGATCTATTTGAAAAGAACAATATAACAATATTTATTAATAGAGGGTTAACTTCAAAGTTATCCTGTAGCAAACGAATTTGGATATTGTGGTCAACTAAGTCAAATGCTTCTTGAAAATTGACTAAAGCCTAGTTTAGCCAAATATTTGCTTTCTCTAGTTCACTTAGGATGGTATGAACCAAGCACACAAGGTAATGGGGTGGTGGAGGTTCTTCTTAGATTACCAAACTGTCAGACATCAATGCATTGACAATGTTTAACTTTAAACCAGTCACAAAGGAACCCTTTGTACAATTTTGAAAAAACTGGAATTAACGAAGTGTGTACAATACCTTTAAGAATCTTGACATGAAAAGGCTGAGCTGATATCATTTATTGCCCCTGTATCTTAGTTAGAAAGGATTTTATTAAATACTCAGCCTCAAAACACTTTTTTTTCTATTCTACCCTCATTTGTGTTTTGAATTAAGGTGTTATTTTAGAAAGGAGTTAAAACAATACAATTAATATTGATGATTTCATCATCAGGCTACGTGATTCTATCTACAAACCAGGCTTGGTTGCTTTCATACACAGAAAGTTTTATATCAAGTGCATGACATCTAATACAAGTCAATGAACTGGAATAGATTCATAGCTTACTATGCTTAAATAACTGTATAGCATGCTTTTACAGGCAATGCACTAAACAGCACCTTATAATATACCTTTTATGCATACCTTCTTCGAATGAAAGGTTCCTAAAGATAGGTCCAAAGAGACTCCTAAGAAAAACTGAAAACTAAGGAAGACACAAACTTAATCAGGTTTTGAACCATGTTTTCTCCCCTCCAAGGAAAAATACTCTGATACAACTATGGGAAAGAGACTGGGTCACTGGTTCTGAGTCACTCTGCTTCAGGTCGCATACTGTAAAAAGCAGAAGCTGATGCGGAACTTATGAAGCAGCTGCTATTGACTGTGCTGCTGCTGTGATATAAAAATTTCAAACTCAGTGATAGACATGTTTTACAATTTGTTACAAGTGGTAGACAATTAGCTTGCACCTGAATCCAAATTCTAACATAATAAATAGGAAAATTTAACTTAAAATAATATTTTCTACTAAAAATCACTTTAAATACCATTGGATGTTTGACGGAGACAAAATTATTGTTCCTGTCGGCTGGTGTAGTTACCTCTTATATTCCTATTATTTCTAGGTTGATTTGATCTCCTGAGATACTGAGGCGTATCGTGTAGCAAATTTTTGTTTGAGTTTCGGTAATTACCTCTAACTGAGGTTGTGACGTCAATGTTGTACTTTCTTTTTAAAATGAATAAACATGTGAAATGGTTTAGACTAAAGAGGAGGTGAGGAATGTGTAAATAGTAAAAATAATCTTAGCTCGAGACCTGAGTATTTTCCAAAGCTCATCATTAAAAATTACTGTGGTTATATAATTATTACCAAAAACCAACTGGAAGAGATACCACCCATTTTCCTGAAGTGTAAGAAACAAACTAAAATATTCCATCTTTTGATTGCTTGTTCAAATGAAACAAAAAACTGCGTCAAGCATAGTGGAGTTACTCAAGAAGCTTGTTGAAAGCATGGATGCGAAGAATGAAAATTTAGTGGTAAATATAGTTCCAGAAAATAATTCTGAAGTGGGGAAAGAAAGGATGGTATCCTATTTTTCATATTTATTTAAAAAGTTTTACTCCTTCCTGCCTCAGAGCTATTGTACTTCTTATCTCTATATAGAAAATATGAGAACGTTTTTGTATGGTGACTATAGTATTGACAATTTATCCATCCCCTTAGACAATAGCTTTCATCAACATTGTAAACTTCGAATGGATTTGACTAACAGAGATATTCTTATGAGTGTTTTAATAGAAAAATGCTATGAATGCTCAATATTTACAACATTTGAAAATTTGGAGAACAATGGAGACGTTGAGAGACTTGTTAGTAACTTTGATGAGTTCCAATATAACAATAAGGTTAACCACGGTGTTCTTGGTGGAACCTTTGATTCCATACATGTTGGTCATAAGCTGTTATTGAGTGAAGCAGCCTTGAGGTGCTCTAATTCTTTGACAGTTGGTGTTACTGATGGCTCAATGATAGAAGGCAAGACTCTTTTTGAGCTAATTAGACCAGTGAACGAACGTATCGAGTATGTGAAGAAGTTTTTAAAATTGATCGCACCATCACTGTGTACGAAAATTGTGCCAATTTATGATCCATTTGGACCATCCATTTCTGATCCTAACCTAGAATTGATTGTTGTGAGCGATGAGACACTCAAAGGAGGACAAAGGGTGAATGAGAAGCGATTAGAAAAGGGTCTTTCACCATTAAAACTCCATCGAATAAGCCTAATCGAGGACACAAATAAAGAACTTGGAGATGAAGATAAAATGAGCTCCAGTTCTCTACGAAAGAAGAAACTTGGCACTAGAATTAAACCGTTTCAAATGAATGATAATGTTCCAGTATATCCGCATGTGATTGGTTTAACCGGTGGGATAGCAAGTGGCAAATCATCGATAGCGAAACGTCTTGAAAACTTAGGTGCTGGCATCGTTGATTGCGATTCCCTGGGTCATCGGGCATATTTACCTGGGACAAAATGTTTTGAAGATGTTTTGCAAGCATTTGGAGATGAAATTAAAAATGATAACGGCACGATAAACCGGAAGGCTCTTGGCTCAATCGTTTTTTCTAACAGAGATGCTTTGAATAAGCTCAATAGCATTGTTTGGCCACAAGTTACTGAACTAGCAAAAGCAAAAATTAAAAAATTCCGCACTGAAGGTAAGAACATAGTGGTCCTTGATGCAGCGGTCCTCCTTGAAGCAAACTGGAACGAATTTTGTCATGAAGTTTGGGTGACTATTATCCCTCCTGAAGAAGCAGTAAAGCGATTGATGGATAGAAATGGACTACAAACATATGCCGCTTGGAAAAGAGTAGAAGTGCAGTTTTCAAATATAGAAAGAGTAAAGTTTGCAGACATTGTGTTTTCAACCTTATGGGAGCCAGAATTCACACAGAAGCAGGTTATAAGAGCCTGGGATGAAGTTGAAAAGATTTTGAAAAGTTCTAGTCTCTGAAAATGGTTTCAGATTACCTATTATTGCCTCAAATGCGAACTTTTTGCAAATTATGAATTGAGGATTAAAGTTTCTATTATTTTTGCAAAGCGTTAAATATTAAAGTGCCGACACCCTATAGGCAAGTGTATTCTTCTAATGAGCCCTTGTGTTGGGATGTTGATCACTAATTTAGGAAAACAGTCTTCCTTTTCTCCTTCTGTCTCTTCTTTTTTTTGTTAATGTGTTTTTGCGGTTGATATGGTGATTTCTCCTTTTGTTATATGTGTATCCTTTAACTTCTAGATTATGTCCTGTTACACTTGATAGGCTAGAGCATATACTACTTATTTGTTGTTAAATATAGTTGGGAAATTGGTCGAACATGGATGCATTTATCACATTTACTGTTGCCCCGAGTCTATAAGGGCTGTAAAATAAGTATTACCTACACCAAAATTATTAAATATTAGCAACATTTTGTTATTGGCTGCACTTAAAATGGTACCATCACAGGTGACCTAGAAAAATATATACGACCAAAATTTAGTCTTACAGGTTTTGGAGGCTTGTATCGTTTCCCTGTAATGCCCAGCTGTTAGGTGAAGAGTGTTTGTTCATTCTGCTATTGTTTGTTTGATCAGTATTCCAGGTGGAATTGTTATATTGCTCCCATCAGCTGGTGTAGTTACCTCTTTGAATTCCAATTATTTTTAGGTTGATTTGTTTCCCCTGAGATACTGAGATATATCATTTTGAAAACTTTGGTTTCAGCTTTGGTAATTACCTATTGTTAAGGCGGTGTTCTCTCGACTATCTCTTGCTGTATACCCACTATAGTTTGTTCCCCTGGACAAACAATTACTTGTGCCTCTTAAATTGGCGTGGTAACTGTTGTTTGTGAAACTGTTGTTTGTGAGTTTCTGGCTGTATGACCTAAGTGGTTACATGCATAACACCTTGTGGGTTGACCATTGGTTGGTGATCTTAATTGGATACTGGAACAAAATGTACTAGTCTTGGAGTCGACAGGATTTTATTTTGACTTCGAATGGGTTTTGGCAAAGATTTTCTAACGAAAAGTGGCGGAGAAGGATCTCTTAAGGTTTTTGGGGTTTTAGTGTCTACCTTATTGATTGAGTTTCTGGTGTTGCAAGACAATAAAGTTTTTTTCACATGCTGTTGCTACTTCTTCTACTGCTAATTCCAGATTTTCAATATTTTTTTGCAATCAATAAACAGTACAATTTAGATTTGAGTCCCCGCTTGAATGCATTAGGCATTATTTTTTCATAAATTTCCCCCTCGCCTGGACCGTATTGTGTTTCTGTTGAGATTCTAATTTTTTATAAATAGTCTCTCACGTTTTGTGAAACTTATGTCAATAAATCTTTTTTGAAAGGCTTGTTGGAGTAGTTTTATAGATTTTACTGTGAAGATGGCTTCTGTGCCTACGTAACTTTGTTTTGTTTTGAAAATGTCAATGCCTGACCTTTTAATCCTAAAAGTAGGCAACAATACATGTTAACCTATTAATAGATGCCTTATTTTTTAATTCCCATATTCACAGTGCAAGGTATAAAAGGTATTTAATATGCGGCTATTACTTACACCACGGTGTTTTAAATGTCTCTTGAACCTTCTTTTCGTTCCTTCTTTTCGAGGAAGATCGTTCAAGATAGTAGCGCAACCTCGGATGACGTTGTTTCTAAAGTTCTCAGTTCTTAGCGTGCCCTTCTTTAGATAACTGGAACAAGCTGTGTGCTTTCGTGTCTGCCTTGTCGGTGGGTCAAAGGATGGAGCAATGTGAGAGAAATATTCGAAGGGATTATAAATTTATATGCTTGGAGAAAACAGCCATCAATGCAACTACGTCAACCTTTCATTTAGAGGCAGGAACGAGTCATTCGCAGAGGCCCAACCTCTAAACAAGACCAATACTTTTTGAAAAGTATCTATCTTCACATTACTTTTGACAAGGGATATGATATAATGATTGATAGATTTTTTAAACTGATTTCCAAAAATGACGTCAGTTATACTTTATAATAGATGCCCTGCAATAAATGACGTCACATTAAAACTTAAAATCAAACATGAAAACGAATGATGTTGTTTGTCAAGACGTCATTTGTACCATATAAAAGGATGCATACAGCGAATTCACCTCAGTAGATTTTAAAATGTCAAAGATGAATGTGCAATCCACTTTTTGACAGTCTTAAATTCAGCAACCAGTGGCAAAGACACAAGGAGATAACGACTAAAGGTAAAATTAAAGATTCCGAAGGTTCAAAAGTTCAACTGGCACTTCCGAAAATTCCTAAGCAAAACCCAACATTATGGGCTGAAACCGTTAATGTCAGTGAAGCTGTTGATTTTGACAGTATGTTTCCAAACCCTGTATTCAAATGGAAGTTTGAGCTTGACAGTTTCAGAAACATGCTATTAGAGAAAGGTGAAAGTGTTCTTATCGCTGCACATACATCTGCAGGGAAAAAAGTAGATGTTGAGTATGCTATTGCTTTATCTCAGAGGCATATGATAAAGGCATTTTACACTTCGCCTATCAAAGCCTTGTCCAACCAGAAATTTAGAGTTTAGAAGTACTTTTCAAGACGTCGGGATTATAACAGGAGATGTCCAGATCAATCCAAAGGCGAGTTGTGTTATAATGACGACCGAGATTTTTAGATCCATGCTGTATAATGGACAAAGTTCAGTTCAAGACCTAGAATGGGTCATATTTGATGAAGTTCATTATATGAACGGTTCTGAAGGTGTCGTATACGAAGAAGTCATAATTCTTTTACCAGAACACGTGGGAATCATCATGTTGAGTGCCACTGTTCCTAACACCCTGGAATTCGCGTCATGGGTTGGCATGACGAAGAAAAGAAAGATGTATGTTATAAGCACGCCGAAGAGGCCTGTACCTTTGGAACATTATTTATATACAGGACAATCTAGAAAATCACAGGAGCATAAATTTCTTATTTTACTAGCTGAGAGAAATCTACTGCATAAAGGCTATTTAGATGCTGTAGAAGCAATGAAAGCAAAAGAGAAAGTCCATGCTCAACAGAAAGACGCTGGAGGTAGACGAAGTTATGATCATAAATGAAATAAAAAAGAAGGCAATAAGGTTAAAAACGTCACAGCTATTACTAACCTGCTCCAAAATGGGGCCCACAACATCAAAAGCAGCTTTGGATTCGAGTACTCGATCATCTTCGTCCCGAAGATAAGCTCCCTGTTATTTGTTTTACTTTGTCAAGGAGTAAATGTGATTCAAATGCAAATTTATTGGCTTTTGTTGACATAACAGCAAAAGAAAAAGATGCTATTACTCAGTTCTTGCACAAATGCCTGGACAAACTCAAAGGCTCAGACAAAAATCTTCCACAAGTTATTCAAATATCAAGTCTGTTAAACCGAGGAAGAGGTGTCCATCACAATGGAATATGATATTGAATTTACTGAGAGGAAAACAATTAAGAGTTCAAGACATGATGAAACTGAGCTTTAGGGAGGTTCGTTTTCCGCTCAAAAATCGAACAACTTTGACAAGGATATGAAACAAAGAGAGAACCCCCAAAAACTTGACTGTAACACGTGCTCGCAATAACTACTTGGAAATTCTCAGAACCATGGGAGAAAAATACAAAAAGAAAAAGTGGGGATGGCTTTGGGCTGAAGCAAGCAGTCAGCCAGAATTAGAAGAAGCTCTAGTACTTGGTGGTTTTGGATATCCAGCTATGGCTGTTATAAGTCATAAGAAGATGAAGCATTTGACGTTGCGTGGCCCCTTCTCTGGTGATGGAATCAATGCATTTTTAAGGGATCCCTCGTATGGCAAAGGATCGACAGCTCCCATTCGAGGTGCCGATTTGCCCAAGTTTCGGGATGTTGAACCTTGGCATGGAAAAGATGCTATTTTAGAAGTCGAAGAAGACATAGATCTCTCCGATGTCGAATTGGATGAACTGCCGAAAGATGAATTATAAATTCGCCGTTTTAAATCAAATTTTTTTTTTATAGCTGTGTTAATTCACTGTTTAAATATCTGATATTCCTTTTTTTCTTGGAGATTTATTTTTCCAATTTGAAATATTTTACAAGTTGTTTGCTTGTGTTTAGTCAGTTTTTGTAACTCTTGCTAAGAAATAAATTTCGTATACAATGTTTTAGGATAAAAGCCTAGCCACATTTAAAACGAGTAATCATTTATTTTGGCATATAATAGGTAGCTGTAAACTCTCTCTCGTAAATGCAGAAAAAAAAACAAAAAAATGCAAAACAACAATATCCAAGTATTTCTAATTCTTGTATTAGATACCAAGTATTTCTTTCAAACACATATATAAATCTATCTATATACACAGGTGGGACACAGGGACACAACTACAATGGCGCGTAACTAATATGGCGCGTAACGACTTACGCGCGCGGGGGGGCTTGGGGGGGGCGCGAAGCGCCCCACCAACTAGGTGTTGGGGTGGCGCGAAATATATATATATATATATACTAGCTGTTGGGGTGGCGCTTCGCGCCACCCCAACACCTAGTTGGTGGGGCGCTTCGCGCCCCCCCAAGCCCCCCCGCGCGCGTAAGTCGTTACGCGCCATATTAGTTACGCGCCATTGTAGTTGTGTCCCTGTGTCCCACCTGTGATATAGATAGATTTATATATGTGTTTCAAACTACGTAAAATTGCGAATATACAACATTCTTGGCTTTCCATTGTCTGTCCATATACAAAGCCGTATGTACTAATAATGACGTCATATGCAAACGCTCTTTTTACAAACAAACAAACATGCATACACACAACTCGATTTTATATAGATAGATAAATAGATAGATAACAATACAAATTAACTACGTAAAACTTGTGAATATACAACAGTCTTCTCTGTCCCATTGTCTGTCCGTATAAATAGATTGTCAGGTTTACCGACCCTCAAAGATGCAACATACAATTGTACATTGGTAAAGCAATCTGTATTAAGATCTATACCGCATTTTTTCTAGTGATTGCCCTTGAGCTTTGTTGATGGTGGTTGGCAAATGCTAATGGAATTGGGAATTGCAATCTTTTAAATTGAAAAAGCAGATCCGTTGGAATCATGGGAATGCGAGGAATAAGAACAGCCTCACCCTCATAAGGCCCTGTCAAGATTGTGGCATCTATTAGGTTTTCCATTGTTTTTTTTTTTTACGGCAAGTCGCGTGCCATTGCAAGCTTTCGTGGTTGATATTTCTTAAAAGTATTATTGGTACGCCTATTTTTAGTTGTAGCAGGTGTGGTGGACACCCTGAAGGATCTATGGAATTTAAAAATTCAGATGGATAATTAACCGCTTCATTTGGTCCGAAATACAAATTAACTGCGCAAAACTTGCGAATATACAACATTCTTCGCTGTCCAATTCTCGCTGCATATAAATAGATTGTCAGGTTTACCGACCCTCGAACATGCAACGTACAATTGTCCATGGGAAAAACAATCAGTATTAAGATCAATTACCACATTTTTCTAATGATTGACCTTGAGCTTTGTTAATGGTGATTGCAAATGCTAATCGAATTGGGAATTGCAATCTTTTAAATTGAAAAGGCAGATCTGTTGGAATCATGGGAATGCGAGGAATAAGAACAGCCTCACCCTCAAAAGGCCCTGTCAGGATTGTGGCCTCTATTAGGTTTTCCATTGTTTTTTTTTACGGCAAGTCGAGTGCCATTGCAAAGCTTTGGTGGGTTTATATTTCTTAAAAGTATTATTGGTACGCCTATTTTTAGTTGTAGCACGTGTGGTGGAAACCCTGAAAGATCTATGGAATTTAAAAATTCAGATGGATAATTAACCGCTTCATTGGTTCCAAAACTGTGTCGACTGACTTGTAAAGGACTGCCTGGTCTTGAATCTTGGTCAAAACAATATTGTTGATTTCGTGGAACGTCTATATTTTTGGGTGCGAGAATCGCTCTTTCACTTAGCCATTTATTATTTTTATAATTTTTTAGAATATTCGGAAATACTTTTTCAATCAATTCTTTTTTGGACGTCACTAAATTACAGAAATCAGCAGGTAGTTGTATACGTCCTGAAATTGAGTCTACTGGGAGCTTTCCGTTTCCATTGCCAGCAATTGATCTGAAAATGTTTGACCAGAGTCATCGTTTTGCAATCGGACACGCATATTTGTAGTTAATTTTAATGTTTTTACGTGTGCCCATAAATTAGAATTTTTCAGGCAAGCATTCATTTCGTCTGCAGGAGTTGATCTAGGTATTATAGGTAATGTTTGCCTGAAATCTCCCGCAAGCAATATTAAGGTGCTGCCAAAGGGTTTCGACTTCCCTCGCAAATCTTTCAAGCATTGATCCAGAGCCTCGAGCGATTTTTTGTGTGCCATTGTGCACTCATCCCAAATAATAAGTTTGCATTGCTGCAATGACTTTACCCATCCCAGATGATTTGGAAATATTGCAAGTGGGAGTTTCTGTAGAATGCAAGTTCAGAGGCAATTTCAAAGCGGAATGAGCAGTTCTTCCACCAGGCAGCAATGTTGCGGCTATTCCGGACGACGCAATTGCCAACGCTATATCATTTTTAGATCGAATTGATGCCAGAATCAGTTTTATTTGTATATCAGTTTTATTTCTATCTATCTATATAAAAACGAGTTGTGTGTATGCATGTTTGTTTGTTTGTAAAAAGAGCGTTTGCATATGACGTCATTATTAGTACATACGGCTTTGTATATGGACAGACAATGGGAAAGCCAAGAATGTTGTATATTCGCAATTTTTACGTAGTTTCAAACACATATATAAATCTATCTATATACACAGGTGGGACACAGGGACACAACTACAATGGCGCGTAACTAATATGGCGCGTAACGACTTACGCGCGCGGGGGGGCTTGGGGGGGCGCGAAGCGCCCCACCAACTAGGTGTTGGGGTGGCGCGAATTATATATATATATTATATATATATATATATATAGATCTATATATATATATATATATATATATATAAATTATATATTATATTATATATATTTGTAGTTAATTATAATATTTTACGTGTGCCCATAAATTAGAATTTTTCAGGCAAGCAATTCATTTCGTCTTCAGGAGTTAAACTACGTAAAAATTGCGAATATACAACATTCTTGACTTTCCCATTGTCTGTGCATATACAAAGCCGTATGTACTAATAATGACGTCATATGCAAACGCTCTTTTTAAAAACAAACAAACATGCATACACACAACTCGTTTTTATATAGATAGATAGATAGATAGATACATTCAAATTAACTGCGTAAAACTTGCGAATATACAACATTCTTCGCTGTCCAATTGTCGCTGCATATAAATAGATTGTCAGTTTACCGACCCTCGAATATGCAACGTACAATTGTCCATGGAAAAACAATCAGTATTAAGATCTATACCACATTTTTCTAATGATTGACCTTGAATTTTGTTAATGGTGATTGCAAATGCTAATCGAATTGGGAATTGCAATCTTTTAAATTGAAAAGGCAGATCCGTTGGAATCATGGGAATGACAGGAAATAAGAACAGCCTCACCCTCAAAAGGCCTGTCAAGATTGTGGCCTCTATTAGGTTTTCATTTTTTTTTTTTACGGCAAGTCGCGTACCATTGCAAAAGCTTTGGTGGGTTTGATTTTTCTTAAAAGTATTATTGGTACGCCTATTTTTAGTTGTAGCACGTGTGGTGGAAACCCTGAAAGATCTATGGAATTTAAAAATTCAGATGGATAATTAACCGCTTCATTGGGTTCCAAAACTGTGTCGACTGACTTGTAAAGGACTGCCTGGTCTAGAATCTTGGTCAAAACAATATTGTTGATTTCGTGGATGTCTATATTTTTGGGTGCGAGAATCGCTCTTTCACTTAGCCATTTATTATTTTTATAATTTTTTAGAATATTCGGAAATACTTTTTCAATCAATTCATTTTTGGACGTCACTTAATACAGAAATCAGCAGGTAGTTGTATACGTCCTGAAATTGAGTCTACTGGGAGCTTTCCGTTTCCAATTGCCAGCAATTGATCTGAAAATGTTTGACCAGAGTCATCGTTTTGCAATCGGACACGCATATTTGTAGTTAATTTTAATATTTTTACGTGTGCCCATAAATTAGAATTTTTCAGGCAAGCATTCATTTCGTCTGCAGGAGTTGATCTAGGTATTATAGGTAATGTTTGCCTGAAATCTCCCGCAAGCAATATTAATGTGCTGCCAAAGGGGTTTCGACTTCCCTCTCAAATCTTTCAAGCATTGATCCAGAGCCTCGAGCGATTTTTTGTGTGCCATTGTGCACTCATCCCAAATAATAAGTTTGCATTGCTACAATACTTTACCCATCCCAGATGATTTGGAAATATTGCACGTGGGAGTTTCTGTAGAATGCAAATTGAGAGGCAATTTCAAAGCGGAATGAGCAGTTCTTCCACCAGGCAGCAATGTTGCGGTTGTTCCGACGTTAACTTGGAAATGTTATTTTTTACATACGACAATAGATCACTCGTACTGTAACTTTGTTCACGATCCAATTCTACACATGTCGAAACAGCAGCGATACGGTTAGGTGAAGGCATTCCCAAATCCTGAAGAGGTTTGTTTGCCATACGTACGCACCATCTTCTATAATAACTAAGTGTAGTTATAAAGTTTCTGATGTAAATCAAAAGTCATATCTGACGTCTCTAACTGTTTTCGATGGAGTATATCTTCGGACATTTTTGACTTATATTTTTCCCATAACTCTGTAGGAGCTGATGGAGAGCAAGTTGTTAAAATGATGCGAAACAATGCACGAATTTGACTTGGGGTTGACGTTTCGCACGCGTCATTGATGCAGTTTATCCCAGTGTTGGTCATTCTTCAATAAATTCAGAGCTTGGCATGCACTACGGTAAGTGTCATGTATAGTACCGTTTACAGTTCTCAATACTCAAAGGATGTCGGACCGGGTACATTCACCAAAATCAGGCGTAGAAAGAAGCATTCATGTTGATTGGGGTGAACGGTTGTAGAGTCTTCCTATCGTGGTATCTTTGAAGATGGTAGGTGGCCGTCGACTGACTGGCTTCACTATGAAATACATATCGCCGAACTTTTGTTTTTTCAACTAAAATCTGGTAGGCATTGATGACCTTATCCAAGTCAAAATCCCAAACCCAATCATCATCGCTATCATTTTCAGTTTTGATATGTTTTGACTCTCGCGTCCAGGTGGATCTTCATCTAACTGCGCGGTTTTTGCGTTCTTTAGCCTCAAGCCTGTTTCCTTGCTGTTCTTTTGATTCCTCGGCACGCTTTCTTTTCTGACTTTCTCTATCAGCAGCAAGTTTTTTGGCATAGACTCTTTGAGCATATTCATCGGCTTTTGCCATTGTAAGTTCATCAGTCATTGTAAACTTAAACATTAATAGATTTCTACGTGAACATATGTCTTAAATGTTAATATGTCTTAAAGCGCAGTTAGATGAAGATCCACCTGGACAGCGAGAGTCAAAACATATCAAAACTGAAAATGAGAGCGATGATGATTTGGTTTGGGATTTTGACTTGGATAAGGTCATCAATGCCTACCAGATTTTAGTTAAAACAACAAAGGTTCGGCGATATGTATTTCATAGTGAAGCTGAAAAATAAAGAAGAAAAAGAAAACTGAAAAAAGAAAAATGTAAAAAACTAAAAAATATAAAAAGAAAAAAGACTCAAAGAGAAATTACAGACCGGGACCACAATTGACGACCGGGACAGAGGGAATATAAATAACGACCGGGACACTCAAAATAGAAATTACAGACTTGGATACCGGGACACAAATGACGACCAGGACGCAGCAATTCACCATCAACAAAGCACCGGGACACAAATTAAAGGTAAAAATTAAAACCTAAAAAAAGACCAATTCAAAAACGAATGTATATACAGACCGGGACACAAATGACGACGGGACACAGGGACACAACTACAACAGGGACTCCGGGGGGCTCAGGGGGATATATAAATGACGATGGCGACACAGGGAATCGTCGATTAGCAATCACCATCAACAAAGCTCAAGGGCAATCATTAGAATCATGAGGTATAGATCTGAATACGGATTGTTTTCCTTGGACCATTATATGTTGCATGTTTAAGAGTCCGTAAACCTGAAATTCTATTTATATGCACAGACAATGGGACCAGCAAAGAAATGTTGTATATTCGCAAGTTTTACGTAGTTAAAAACATATATATATAATATAAATATATCTATATTTACAGGTGGGACATAGGGACACAACTACAATGGCACGTAACTAATATGGCGCGTAACGACTTACGCGCGGGGGGGGGGGGCTTGTTGGGGGGGCGCGACACAGCTAGCTAGTATATATATATATATATATATATATATATATATATATATATATTATCTATTATATATAAAAATAAGTTGTCTGTCTGTGGATCAGGTGACGTCATGTTTCTGTGTCGACTGACGTCATGAAGTTAGTTGTCGTCATTTTTGCTATGACGGTGGA